>NC_141761.1:101508808-101746308 GCF_982258835.1 Parasteatoda tepidariorum
AAATGTTTCTGAAAATCTGAGAGATCTTTATTTAGTAGTTTGTTTTCGATCAATTGGGAAACATTATTACAATCGTTGAATGGTTATTTGCTTTATTGTGTCAATGTATGTACATATAAAATTTCATTAAAATCGGTCCAGTAGTTCCAAAGATAATCGACCAAGTCTGAAAATTCTCTTAACTTCTTACACTAGTGTATTATATTCTTTAACTGACTTGTTTAGTTATTTCATAATAAAACCCAATTTTTTCTATGAAATAACTGAATACACTTTAAGGGTAACACATATAAGCGCTGAATTTGGTATTGACTTGAAATAAAGTATTTATTCACGAAATTTTTGGAGTGGTATTACAACACAATTTTTAGAACGCAATCGATTTTGCTTCACGACTGAATTGGGAAGAAATAATACATTATAAAAATATCAGACTAAAAATATGATTAAATACAATTAAAAAAGAGTAAATCAAGTTTAATTCTTTGAATTTTTAAAATATAAATTTCATCTAATTTATGAATTATTGTCCTCTAAACAACCGATTTCTAATTTAAAATCACTACTTTCCTGTTATTACTTAAAGCTCGGGATTCGGAAAGTTGTATTCATTAAGTGAAAAAAATAATAATTAACACTAGATTGTCCAAGGAAGTCATTTTGACTGCTTTTTAATTTCAATTAGAAAAACAATGATGTATATATTGACACAATTTCTTAGAATTTTGTGACTTTTTGTACAACATATAATTGTTTTTATTGTTAATATCTACTAATAACTTGTTATATAACTGTAAATAATATAAAAAATATTAAAAATTAATTTTAAACTAATATCTTTACACATTAGTTATTCTTTCACTATCCAGTCATTTTTACTGCTTTTTGGCAATGTAGATATTTACTAAGTTTCAGTCCTTCTAGTGTAAAAATGAAAAAAAAAATAATTTTAAATGTATAAATTCTTCAAAGCGTGAATTTTTGCCAACCAATTAACACTGATTTTATTTTCCACTTTCCACGCTAAACTTAAAATACAATTTTTAGGTAGTGATATTCTGCTAGAAAAGTGTTACGTTAGTTTGATATTTTACAAAAATAGCTAAATGTCAATTTACTTCAAAATTTTAAATGTGATTTGCAAATGTCAAATATTTTTTCTTCAGTTTTTGCTTCTAATCCCTATACACACAACAAAAGTAAATGATAAATAAACTGTTTTTCTGTGAGCTGAGAGTGCGTAACTCATGTAGTAAATATACATTTAACGTGAAATGCTAAACAAAAAAGTAGCTAAAGAATCAAAAATAATTTTAAAATAAATGAATAAACATAATCGCAATGGCTAACACAATAAATATATTGTCACTGAGGGATTTAAATATAAACCTGTATCAAATACATTTTTAAGTACATAACTAGAGATATCTTGGAAAAAATACTACAAAAATGCCAAAATAACAATTGTTTGATAGAATTAGTGCGAAGATATTACTGAAAATGCGCTTTTTATTTAAACGAAATGTTTGTAATGAAGCTATTGTATTGATTCTATTATTGCCCGTAAATATATGTTATCAATGAACAAACACACAATAAATGATTAAATGAAGAGAAAAAAACTATAACACCAAAAATATATGTTAAAAAATGCTGTAAAAATTTTTAGTGTGTCTCAACACGAAAAACTATGGCTATGTACCAACATTTATATTACTCCACAGTTTTTAGAGTGTAGAAGCAGAATAGTGCCTGAAAAATATAAGTTACACTATAAATAAAGTTTAAGTTAAGTTAAAGAAATAAAGTTTTCTAACTATTGGTAAATTATTTAGGTGAAGAAAAATAAAGAACTGAATAAATTAAATTCTTTTTTAAAGTTCTCTTCTCATCATTAGAATATAAAGCGACATCATTAAAAATTATGCATATTTTTGTTAGTTACATGTTTAAAAGTTTGGTAAACTAATTACTTTTTTGCTTATTAAAATAAAAGCTGCTGTAGACAGATTTGATGTTTAAACCTAAACATTTCTTTTTACTGTACGTTCATTATCAGTTCTCGGAAAATAGTTCGATTAAATTAAAAAATGTATGTAAGTAAAGAAAAGTTGAAAAGACGTAAAAAACAGTATCATTAAATTCAACTTCAGGGAGAATGTAAGGAATTGTTTATTAAAAGGAATATATGGTATCATTTCAAATAAACTTTCATTGATTACTTCTATAATTATTATTTTAAATCTTAGATGTAGTACAATTAGAGCCCAGTCTAGAACTATTAGAGAATAATTAGTACATCTAGTACTATATTTACTATTAGTGCTATTACAGATAGAATGTAATTGTACTGCTACTATTTAACAATTAATTAATAGTAGTAGTACAATTGGATATGCACAATAAGTATATTTGTTAAACATCAAAAATTCGACAATACTGGGCAGTTTTAATATATATATTGTGGGAAGAGATTTTAAACAGACCTTTGATATTTATAAGTACCAAATAAAATAGTTTGAGCGTTGTATATTTTCACTGTCGTTAGTCAGCCTCGAGTAGCAGCATTATGCGATATGAAACTGAATATTGTTGATCTTTAATTTGGTGGGATGTTCTACTAAAAGCGTGTTTTGCTTAATCTAATAACGCAAAGTCACCGGTAAGGACAAAAATAAGAATTATTTTCTATGCAGTAATTGTGGGTGCATGATTTCGCACCGTTGTTCAGGGCTGATTCATTAATTGATTACTATTTCCGTTGTACAAAGGGCAGGTATTCAGCTAGTGGAAAATAAAACCGAAATATACGAAATGTTGGAAAAATTCATGCTAAAAAATCTTATTCAATCTAATACAGCATTGCTAGGCATATTGAGGGTACTGAAGAGATGAGTAGAAAGTAGAATTTAGTCATATTTTTGCGAATTTAAAACCAACAACAGCATCAGACTGCATCTTAGTCGCAAATTGTTTAAAAACGTCCCCATTAAAAATTATATTATTTGAAGACTTGGCAGAAATGTTTCTTTTGCCTACACCTGACCGTAGAATAGAAATTTGTTTTGCATTTAAAAATGTCACATTGCACTATCTTCAACTTATATCGTAAAAATCACAATGATTTTACAAAAATTTATAATCGTTCAATAATAGGTAAAAAATGGTTTTGGAAAAAAAAATCCTTCAAAATTTCAGCATACCTTGTAGATGGATGAGGGAAAAAAGCAAAAATTCTTATCACGCTTTCATAGATAAATAAAAACATGTTTTTTTCGGCATTTGAAAATGAATAAAAGCTCTTTATTATGTTAAGATTTGTTAAAAACATCATTAAACAAGTATAAAAAGACGTACATCTTTTTTTTAAAAATAATTCTAACCTTAAAAATGAGTTCATTACTTCTTTTTTCTGTATTTAAGACCTTGAAAAAGCTTTACAAAAGGAATTTTCCGCAAGTTATGAGCTTTAAATTTCATTTGCACAAGATGCATGAAAAAGAAGGAAAAAAATAAAGCTAACATTAAAGGTTTTTTCTTCTAACAGAATTACTTTGAGGGCAGTGTTGAAATACGCAATTGATAAAATTTTTTCATTTATTTTAATTGAAAATACTCATCAAAACAAAATCTTCTGAATTAAGTTTTTTTTTTCATTTCTTAAGTACAACGAAGGAAATTAATTTTTCGAATAAAATTTAGTAGCAAAAAGTTACTATACATATGTTTATGTTTATTATTACTTTAAAAACTTTGTTTTCAATAATAAGGAAAACTTAAAAAACAGTAACAATTCAAAAAATTTTTTCTATAATTGTTCGATCAATTAAGCAACTACAAAAAAATTTCTTAATTACCCCCAGAGACAAAGCTAACAATAATAATGTAACTAAGAATCTTCTGCAAAAAATTCTATGTTGAACTTTTAAATACGGAGTTAAAAAATAGTAAAAATTTAAAGCTTTATACTTTAAATAACAATATTATCATCAAAATTTTAGCTTTATATAAGAGGTTAAAAATTAAAATTAGCAATACACAATTTCCTTACTTAATTATTAGTCTAAAATTTCATATAATTTCTATAACATTTAGAACAATCGCATGTGGGTCCAATTCCTACCTAACTAAAGCTTTCACCATTTTCTCTAACTATTTAAATTATTAATAATATTATTAAAGAAGGTTTTTTATGGATTATCACTAATAAGCAACTGATTTTAGAATTTATTAAACAAAATAAAATTATTTCTATTGCGACTTTCGATTTCCAGGATCTTTTCAATAGCATCTCCTTTTTTAAACCAAAAGATGTTCGTTTGAGTTATTACTATGATTTTAAAAACATCCTTAGTTGCGATTTTGATTCTTTTGAAATTCTAATTAATTTTTATCTTTTTAATAATTATCTTAACAATGAAAACATATTTTTATTCATTTTGATGGAATACCACAAGGATCTAAATTTTCATCTCTCTAAGCTAACTCATTTTTACACTATTATGAAAAAAATTATACTCTTAGTATTAAATTTGTTTTCAGATTTATCGATGACTTAATTATCTTTAATTTTCAAGATTATACAATTTTATTAAATGATATTTACCCAGAGGAATTAATCTTGCTTTGCAATCATGATGATAATATTAAATTTTACTGTTTTGATTTGGGTATTAAAAAGGAAGAAAATATCTGCTTGGTTGATTTATACGGTAAAAGAAATGGTTTTACTTTTAATATAAAGATGCTAATTACTTGGGATTTTAATTTTTTTAAAAACACCTTTTTAAATAACATTTTCAATCAAATGAATAGAATTAAAAGATTATGTAATAATGTTTATTTATTCACAAAATGAATAGACAAACTCTTTCAAAATTTGATAAAAAGAACAATGGATACCCAACTAAAGTAATTAAATTCAATATAAAATCATTGATTTAATTGTATGTTATTATCAATAAATTTACTAACACTTCTTCATTAATTTATATTTTAACCATGCGCAAATCCAATTTGGGTAAATCCGTGGCTAAAAATCTGTGCAAAATGGGCAAATCCATGGCTAAAAATCCGTGCAAAACGGGCAAATCATGTTTCTCTCTCTCACACACACACTCTCTCTCTCTCTCTCTCTCTCTCTGTTTTAAATAAATCTTAATTTTCTAAAAATTATTAAAATTGTATAATTGAATATCTACTTTAAATTATCCAGTATAATATTATTACCTTTCGCACATCCATTTTCGGGCCTATTCTTGGTAAGTAACAAATCAAACGCACTTCAGTGCGTTAAACGTGCCATTAAAAAATCCCTCTGTTTACGCTTCTAACTCCATTTGCTCTTCTGTTTTCTCATTTTGTCTGTTTTCTCATTATCTCATTTTCTTCTGTTTTCCATTTATGACGAAAATATTTTAAATCATTCTTGAAAGATTCTGGTACTTATGAGTTCATTTGAAATCGCTGATCGAATTATAGAAATCTTTTTGTGTTTCGTTCTGTATTTTTTTTTTTGCATTTTATTTTCTGTTTTTTGGCATGATATATTTTTACTTAATACGTTCTATATGGTTTCAATTTTTTTGAGTGCTTCTCACAGTATTGTATTGAAACATTTTGCTTTGACCATATTGATACCATATTAGAAAGCACTCATTTATATATTTTCATTTTTGTTTTGTTTTCCAGCTATTTAATTTATAAATATACATATATATCTTAAATGTTTTTTAAAAATATTTTGTATAAATTTTTTTTTCTCTTTTACTTATTATTTTCCATGTTTTCTTTATATTTTTAAGGTATTTTGTGAATTCTCTTGCAGTTAAGGCGCAGTTAATAAAACTTATTATTTTCTTAATTTTCTTGATTTTTCTCTTTATCCGTTTTGTCTCGATATTTCGGAAATAGAGATTACTAAGAACATACTAAGAACATACTTTATTGCTCGTGAACTATGCAATAAAAAATTAAATTAAATTAAAAAATAAATATAATAAATAACGTGATATACATAATAGATAACTGATTAAAAAATGCAATAGATTCAGACATCTAAGTTATTTAAAGCGATGCACCATAAAACCATAAAATCTATCTAACGTTGTACGATAAAACATATCCTAAAATTCCACATGCTTTTCTGACTCAAGATAAAATGGCTTAAATAAAATCATAGTTTTTGTCAATTTTATCCAACTATCATTATTTTTTTTGAATCTAAAAAAATATTTAAAAATCCTCTTTTCTGTAACCAATTATAATTCAGTAAACTTACATTGATAACTTATATTCAAAAAGTTGAAATCGAATGAAAAAGCGGTTTATTTTTTTTCTCACATTTCTGTAAACAAGACTTTAAATATCGGCTTCGAATGCTAACTTTGCTGTGATGTTTTCATTATTTAATGTCAAAATTAAAAGTAAAAATAATGCTAATGTTACCACTAGATTCTAAGAAGTCATCAATGCTCGTTACATTGACGAAATATTTTCAAAAGTTAAGATAAAATTGTTAATAATAAATTTTGTGGCTGCTGGAGGGTTCAGTTCCAGCTTACTATCGCTCGCCAACCCTCAATAATTACTACGCATATATTTTTTGTTTGATTTGCAATAAATTATTTTATCGTAATTTTTTACAGTGTGGCATAAAACAGTTCTCTCTACAAAAGTTAAAACTATTCAATGTAATTTTAAATAGCAAAATAGAAAATGGGAGCAAAATCTGTCGAATAACTCCAGAGAAATTGAATTTTTTTAAAAAAAAGACTTTTTCAAAATCTGATTTCTGAGAAACTATGTGACCGATTTTGTTCACACTTTATAATTCGCTATTTAAAATTGCATGCTCCAAATTGATGTAAGAAATTGTTTTGGCTATTATTAAATAAAATAATAAAAAATAATACATGATTACTTAAAGTTATATTTTGCATGCGATTTAATACGAATTTTATGATTGTGTGCAAAATTCTTTCAATTCGATTTATAAGTTTATCAGATATGGTGAAATATGCCAAATGTAAAATTAATGATAAGGAGCTCAAACTTAGAACCGTTCTCTTTACCAAACTATTGGTACTATATTTCTCAGATTGAGGCTAACCCCTATAATTTGGGAAATAGAAATCCGAATCCGTCAAAAAAGGTATGTTTAATCAGAGGAAGTACATTTTTGCGTCTGATTTCAAAACTTAAAATATCGTCTGCACGATTTAATTACCATGTTTGAAATCAATCTCTCGAACCATTAAGTCCTAGAATGTGAGGATTCAATCATTAGATCTAAAGTTATTTAGAGTGGTTCGTTTATTTTCTAGCTCACTTAACACCAAATGTGAAAGTTTCTTTTTCTGTCCCTTAGATGAAATTATATCAACGGTGTGCCTGATTTATGTATGAAAATGAAAATGATTCGTTACTTACTGTTTCTGTAATCTAAAAACCGTCAAGTTTTCAGTGAATTATCAGAGATCTCGTCTTCTAATGCTTCTAGAGCTTTGAAACTTTGGGAAGGTAGATAAAGTTTTTTCCCCTTTTATATCGCTAAAGTTGCCAAGACTACCAATATGGTCATCAAGTTGATGCTCTATTGTTGAAGAGAGATAATTCCCCTTGCATACATGTTTTATGGTGTTGTGTTAAAATACGTTAAGTTGCCAAATTGATATATAGATTTTTAGAAAAATCATGCGTGGTAAACAAAAGTTGATTGCAGGTTCAGAAATGAAACAGGTTCATAAAAACCTATTCTCATCTAAAGAACATTTTTAAGGCTCCATTTTTAGTTCATTCACCGTTTATATTCTCAAACAAATTTTTTTAAAAAGTACAGCAGTATTTTTTTGCAAAATCATTTAAACTTCATAATTAATTTTCTCAATTGACTCAATAGAAAAATAAATGAAATAGGGTAAATAACAAATAATAAAAAAGGAAAAAGGGTAAAGTTTGATGCGAGTTATTTAAATTAGTGAACTAATTATTAGTATCTATTTTATTTAGTGTTAAATTTACTGTAACCATCAAATATTCTTGTTTGAACTCATAATACAATTATTAAATATTAAACATCGTAAGAATAAATTTGTAGTTCAAATATTTAGAACAAAATTTGAAAATAAGACACAAAGGAAGAAAAATATCATTGAGTTCAAGGATTAAAACAACAGGATATTTTCGTGAATATAACAATTGCCGCAACTTATTTCATATTTTCGAAATACTGTTTGTTTGCTGCTTAGAAATTAATTCAGTTGCTCTGAAGCCAATGAGATTAAGTTCCTGCTTGATTCGCACCAATTTGCTTCAAAATTACTCGCATAAAAGCATTGCATGAAGCGAAGGGTTTAGAATAAAAAAGGTTTAAGTCGAAGATGCTTTTAATCATTTTGGCTTATAAGTGATTTATTTAATCATTACCTTTATCTAGGGAGTAAAATTAATGCTTGTTGTAGGGTGATAGCAACAAGAAATTATCTTTTAATATAAATTCTGCGCGATTAAGCGTAAACAAATTATTTATTGAATATATTAATATCAGATATCTGCTGCAATGTTAATAAAATTTCGAAGATAAAATGCAATGCAGCTAGCTAATTAATTTTTCAAGATATGAAAGCTGCATGTGACTTAAGCGCAATATTAATCTTTCTATATTAAAAACGCAATCTGGGAGTTATAAGTTATTCATGTTCATCTGGTTAAAGAAATATTGTATTTTAAAATTTATTAAGAGACTTCAATAAAGATTTTTATGACGCTAAAGGCTACAAGAATTAATTAAAAAAAATTAGTGGACACTTTAAAACAAAAAATCATAATTTCAATCAGCTTAAATTTTTAAAGACTTGTAGTTTGTTTTTAGGATCTTCCAATTTTACTATTTCAAAATATTATTATAGAATAGAATCCTCAATTTATTCTATAATATTATTCTATTGTACAATGTGCAGAAAATGGCTAAACATTGCTTAAAACAACTGAAAATTGTTTAAAGAAGAATTTGTATCATTTGATTTCTGGAACGGTACAACCTTATTTTTGTTAAAAGGAATATTTTTGAGCGTTTGATTGCCTTTCATTTTTTTATTTTATAAAAAGCATATTTGCGATTGTTTGAGAAAAAGACAAATTTTATTCAATAACTCATTGATCACAAAACAAAGTATATTAATTTACAGTCAAACCTGTTTGCAGATCACTTAAAATAAATCTAATAATCAAGTTCCAAACAGGAAAAAGAAAACAAATGAAACCTTTTTTTATGAGTTGATCTTTTGCCTAAATGGACCATCACGTTCTAGTGTCACATGTGGTCAGTATACATTGCCTAAAAAAAATTAAAATGTTTTGGTATTAAACTATGACTGTGACCGCCGAATGTGACGTGCGGTCAGTAATACTTTTCATCAATGCCGTACGATTCTGCAAAAATGATTAAAACTGCTGCTTTCAATTCAAATAAAAAATGGTGCGGAGTGCTCAATCAAGACATTATATTGCTTCTTTACAACGTACGTCTATATTTTGTTGGTATATCTCACAACAATTGAACAATTTGGTTAAGAGGAGTTGTGTCAACCTTGCATCTTCAGGCTACTACTCGAAACTGAAGCGTGATATTGGATTGACCACAATTGGATTGGCTTTTTGACCATAATAACGAAAGAAAAACGGTGTTTAGATATGGTTGTCATCAATGACGGCACTTTTAAAAAAAAATATGTATGCAAATGAGCTTCCTGGTATTACAAATATATGAATAATTGTGGTATCTATGTAAAAAAATAATCCCCGAAGTGCTTTTTCACGTAAAAATAAATTTCGTTTTGAAAAACCATTTTTCATGCTAGGTTTATCAAAACAGTACTTACTTTCCCGGCACACCTCGTACAGAGTAACAAATGAATGATGTTCCATAGTAACTGTCCTTAATTTGAAATTATACAGCGGCCTAGGCCAATAGGCTTATACGCCAAATACAATGGATCATTAAAATAGGTAAAATAGGCGTTATATAAATAAAATACAAAAATTATATATATATATAAAATACAAAAATTATTAACCCTGAGACAACCAGTAAAAACTGAGTGAGCTGTGAGCCAGAGCTGGTGGACCCCTCCCATCGTCATTGATGACAAAAAATCCAACACTTGCACCAAAAACAGCCGTAAATACAACTCATAAAACCACCAAAAGGTGAAAGGGTAAAATAACATAAATGAATATAGTGCTAAAGTTGATAGGTTAAAACTGAGACAAAATCACAGATGTATACACTTGCCAATAGGGCATTGAAAGGATCCAGGCAATCAAGCCAGCTTGAATCATGCTGGTAGGTAGAACCAAAATAGTGAGGGTGAAGTAGTAACAGGTAGTTAAAATGAGGAACAACAAGTAATGCACAGTAAATTCAATTAAAGTACAAAAAAAATACAGAGGATAAAATACCAATAGATACTAAAAGGTAAGAGCTAAAAGGGGGTTTATAACAATCTAAAAACCGTGTATAAAATACAATCGCAATGTAAAATACCAAATGTATTAAAATCCAAAGGTTGTAAACAAACCTAAAGCATGCATAAAATGCAAAGTCAAGTTAAAACACTATTGTAACTGTCCTTAATATATACTTTTATAAATTTCCCAAAAGTAAAGTAAAAAAAGTATCTACGATAAGGTTTGAAATATAATATTTAACATTTGATGCTCGTAAACATAAATTTTCATATTTTTGTTTTAAATTGAGCAATTAATTATGATGCATAAAATAATAATGCATACAATCAATTGAATAATTATGCTATTTTGAAAATTACAATCAGTTATCCCCGTATTTCGAGAATTGTATCAAGAAATAAAAATATTTGCTGAACTAGCTGAATATAAAAGAACAAAAATGCAAATTCTTGTGCTTTACGAACTATTTCTACATTCGTAAACAGCTACGCGAATTTCGTTTGAAATATTCATTTTATTCACAAACAACGGTAACAGGAAATCACCATGCGATCAAATATTCAAGTTCAACACTTTAGAGAAGGAATTGCTTTTAGATAACTTTATTTAGGAGAATCAGTCATTTTTATTCATGCAAAATCAGAAAAGCATTTCAGATTAAAGTATCTAAAATAAATAGGAAAGAATAAATAGCTGGAGGATCGTAAACTTAGTAAACCTTATGCATAATTCCTGTATAAATTTGTTTCGTTTCAGAGGAAACTCAAATAAGTATCATTATCCTCAATTTTTAACTTTCATGATATTCAGTTAGAATATATAATGCCATACTGCTGCAAAATCTTAACCGAAAATAATATTAGAAAACTAGAGTTTCATTGCATTTTATTTTAATTTCATATCCATTTTATTTTAAGATTAACTAAATATATTTTTAAACAAAATTTTAAGTGTTTTATTCGTAATTAATATTTCTACAGTGCATGTAGATATGAAAAATGTTTTCATTTGAACTTATTTCTGCAACTGGGGATACTTTTTTGGGGATACTGGGGATACTAAATTTCAAAGGTTGGCTTTAGAACTGAATTGAGTTTTGTTTGATTTTTATGCTATTAGTTATATGTTTTTGTGGAGTTTTGCAAAAAAGGGAAGGAAGTTGCGTTGTGTTTAAAAGTTGTTTTTAAGTTAGTTTAAAATCTATAGCATATGTAAGATGATTTTATCATAGATATATACGTTTTAAAACTTTGACAACTGAACTCGTATTTTTAACTTTATTGCCTAAGGATTTAAATATAACTCAAAAAGTTTATATGGCTATTTAATTTCATTGATTATTTTTCAATTTAGTTTTTTTATACACAATTAAGTTTAGTTTTGTTTTCTGTTTAATTTATTCCCAAAATTTTCACTTTTATTTTTAATAATAATTGCTTAGAGCAGTATATGTATAGTGGACAGAAAAGGAACACACTGAATAACCATTGATCTAATGATCGATTTTTTGCGTACTGAGAATCTATCTGTATGATTCGAAGATTTACCTCAAATATGTTACATAATTAGTGTTTGTATTACAAAATCAGATATAAAAACATACTTTATTTTGGACAGATTTGGATTTTTGACCCTCGAAATATGGAAGACAATCTAGAAAATATGGTTCCAATCGAAAATATGGTCGAAAGTTTGGACCACTGAATTATAATTTTATTTTTTGAGTATTTCGCATAATTCGGGAACTTTTAAAGTTAATAGAAAACTTTTTGCTCACAATTCAAAATTCGCTTTTCCAAAAATAATTTCATATAAACGAAAAACTTATAATTATGAGTTATTATTTTATTATTATTTTATTTAATAATAGTTGATAAATTTTAAATTGTACGGTATAAAATTTCTTAAATCCTTTTTACCCATTGGCGGTTAAGGAAAGGAGCAAAATTAGGAGAATGTTTCTATCAATACACTATTTCCAAATCTAATATCATGAAAAAAAAAATCGTTTTTCTATGCGGAGAAGACTGCAGGTTAAAATACGACTTTTTACGTGCAGAACAGTCAGTGGGTTAAAACATTTAAATGAGGCATTTTTATAGGGCGAAATATAAAATTTGAGAGCAATCGGTTGAAAAGTTCTTGAGAAATTGAATTTTAAAAATATGATTTTTTTAAAATTTGATTTTTCAGGAACTATTCGATGGATTTTGTTCGAAATTTGTAAGTAATAATTTATAAGTCAGAGAGTTTCTTTCTTTGCGTTAAGGGCATTTATTTTAGTTTTTTATTATTACATAAACAAACGAACATAAGCCGAACATGGAACTCTTATTGTTAAATTATTAGTAAAATACTGCAGGTGATTGGACACATATTACATCAAGCAAACAAAAAATTGTAAATATTTAAAATAGTAACATAATGAAAATGATGACTAAACTAACGAATATTAAATATTAGATGTGATTTCTTTATGGAAACAAGAAAACTGAAAATGTTATAGAAAGCAGGCGTTGTTCAACATTTGTACTTAATTTTTATTTCACAAACAAATGAACACGAATCGTGATTAGTCTAGGTATCAGCAAACATTGAAAATTATAGTGAATAAAAAGTCAATTGGAATTTATAACTTGATTTTCACGAAAACAGAATCACGATTGCAAATCAAATTTTCTTACAAGCTAAGAATGAGCTTTATCGGAAATAATTATTTCTTTTAAGGAACACTGTATGTTAAACAATTCACTCTAATATCCAGCCGTTACATAAATAAATGATGAGGAAAATAAATAGGATACATATTAAGCTTAATGTTAATGCTTATCCAAATATCTTAACCAAACTAAACAATAAAGTATTACTTTCTGCTACGCATTAAATTTTTTTTCTTCAAAGTAACCACTTCTGGCCTTAATTCACATCTGGAAACTTTTTTTACAAAGTTTTCTATAGGCCACCACTCACTCACCGATGTTTGGTCCGAAACTTTTGTTAATTTTTCAGGACTGACAGAGTCTTTTAAAAATAAGTACACTTTTTTTTCTGCAGATGGATCAAGCGAAACAAAGGAAAACAAATAATAGATTCTAGTTTGGTAATTTATGTGGCTATTTTTGCGCTGAAAGAAAATCAGAAAAACGCACTTTATACAATTATCCAGTACCTCTAACATTTCTGTTGTATGATTCATTTTTGGCTACTAAAAAAAATCTGCTAGAACATAAAATCTTTCAGAATGAATTTACGATACGTTACAAAAATATTTGGTTATAAACTTTTTCCGCGATATTTCTTAACACCCAGTCCCTACTAAGAACAGATAAAAGAAGCATGTGCTTATTACAATTCTTATACATGCCATGCTTGAAGCATGTAGTATTAGTGACATAATTAGCAATTGAAATATTCTAATATATTATTATAAATAATGATAAATGTCAAAATGCGTATTTTGCCATATTTTTTTTAAAAAGTGATAATAGCTCTTCCTTTTCGTAAACATTAAGCAGCAACGAGCTATTTCGCTTTGCACGGTGGAGTAGCCCATCCATTCTACTCAATTTTGATGCCACTCAAATTTATTTTCTTTAAGGAGATTTCGATAGACTTTTGAGCATAGATCAGAATAATATGCACTTAAAATTGATAAATGACACCATAAATGGCTTTTGTCCATAAATTATAGCACGAAGTTTATGGGCTTTATGGAGGAGATATTCAATATATGGGCAGAAACCCATAGATTATAAATTAAGTCCTCGGATATTGTAACTGGGCAAATATGAATCATTGATCTACTTTGATACGTCTTTCTCTAGTCTGGTTTGAAGGAAACCTGGTATGATGATTATTTTATAGAACGATTTCCAGATTCTTCGAAGATTATGCGGAGAAACCGAATTCTCGAAATTGATGCATGGATTTGTATATATCATCCCGAAAATAGAACGGACTACATTTAACAGTGAAGATGAATGATGAATTTAAAATGAATACATTTCTAAACATATAATGCAACATGAAAAGTAGAAGTTTAAGAAGATTATATGATCTATCATTTTTATGGTATTTAAAGCTTCAGATGGAATGTATTAAAATTTGGCTTAAGAATATAATTATCCTATGTCTCTTTTGCCTAAATTTGTATTGTTTTCGAAGAATTCATTTATTTATAAATGCAGTGTCAGTTTACAAATATGATATATACATAAAAAAACAAAAAAGAATAAACGAAAAGAATAAAATAAAAGATTAAAGCAGAAAATTACGAAAAATAACAATGTTTAATTTACTGCGCATAAGCTGCAAGTACATAGAACCTATAAAATTAGTGAAAAACACGAATAAGACATGGAATATGTATCATTTTATTAAAGAGAGTTAGAAAAGGTATTAATAAATATTTATTATTTTATATATTATTATTTATATTTATCATTATATTTATTATTTATATATTTATTATTTTATATAATAAATATTTATTATTTAATTAGTATTTTTAAAAAATATTTAAAATTTAAAGAAAATAAAAAGGCGGATGGAATTCTTATTCGTTTATTGAATTCTCTTTTGCTTATGCCAGCGAAATAAATGCTTTCAAGTATATCTTAAATTCACTACTAAATGATCACGTAGAATTTGATGTATTTTATTCAGAAGAAATTCCAGTATTTCCTACACACGCTCTTAAATTTTATTTTTAATATAATTCTTTTTTAAACATTAGAGTCACAGATGCTGCATCAAATAATAACGCAAAATTCTAAAATATTTTTTCAGACCAGTGGATTTCAATAGCGGTTTTCTTTTTTCAGCTGCTTCAGCTTGGCAATTCTTTTTGAAGAATTCTTGACACTCTTTTGGTCTTTTACGCGAAAGAACTTTTCTTTTGATAAAAGCTTTCTGAAGTTTTTTTTTGCTAAAATAGTTCGTGATTTGACTAAGAGATGACCAAATATGAGAGGCACTCATGGAAATTGCCACATCAAACGCCTTAACAGTTCTGCATTTAAAGTGAAGTTATGGATTAAATATATTTAAAAGCAGGTTTTATAATATTCTTCAATATTCATTTGGTATCTAAAAAGTCTAAACTGAGGTTAATTAACCTTCTTACATAGATGGGACACCGGTATTTCTCTTATATGTTTCTTCTGACTCTCAAATTACAAGAAATTTTGGTACTTTTTAATAATAAAAAAACAGTCTAATAGTTAAAAAAAAATTCTAGATTTTTGGAGCTATATTTGTACTGAAAATAAAATTCAAAAAAATAAGCTTGAAAAATTTTTTTTTTCTATTCATTTTTTAAAAATTTATGAACTATTGATTTTGTAAACTAAAAAAATTAATTAATTATGAATGACTGCTTTCTTTGCAGTGCAAAAATGTGCAAATTTTAAAAAGTAAGTCGTGTTTGGAAGATTTTACGTTTAGCGCAGAAAGAGATTTCGGTGCTTCATGTTGTATTTCATAGCCACAAATTTTTGAAATGTTAAATACAATATTTTTTTACATATTTTGATTTAAATTAACATGACATAACTTAATAATATTGCTAACTTAATAGAAAACTTAATATTGCTAAAGGCATAAACTTTTACGATATTCAAATTCTTTTGAACATCACGTAGAAAACTTCATTTATTCTACTTATTTAATATTGTTGAAGGTGGCATAATATTATATTGTTCAAGTTTGCACCATATTAATGTTGCAGCAAGCTTAACATTGTTCAAGTTTGGCTGAATATCAGAGAAGTTGCACAAAACTTAATATTGTTCAAGGGGGCCAAAGATTAATATTGTAGAAAACTTAATATTGTTCAAGTGTGTAAGGATAATAGAGTTTGAAATTTCACCATTCTACATTCTTTAATATTGCTATTAGTAAAATAAAATTAGGTTTTTAGCAGCATAAAGTTTAAAATTCAAGTATTTATTTATGATTATTTAAATAAGAAGTATACATAGCTACATTATGTAAGTCTATAATCGAAATTTAAATCCAATGAAAAAGTCTTTTTAGTATAACAAGCTGATTAGCTAATACATTTTTTTCATGAAAAAAATAAAAGGAAATCAACTATTTGTTCCTTACTATCGCATGATTAGAGTAATTACCGTAAAAGCAAAAATTAATGATATTAAGAGCAAAACTTTTAAAACAGTTCTTATAAATTCAATTTTTTTTTTCAATCTCAAAATAAAACACGCTTGGTGTTTAGTTGTTTAAGCTTTTCACATTTGAAATATCACATATAATTTCAAAAATAAAAGTATTTAAAAATATTTTTCGAAGGATAAAAGTTTATATCTACGGTCATAAATTGTAACTGAAGTCTAGTTGCCAAATACAATTTCTAAGCCAAAAAACCATTATTTTTTCACATTTTCTCTAACATTTTGAAAAAAAAAATTGCCAAGCTGAATGAATAATGATTTGTTCAAAACAAAAATTAATTTGGAAGTAGATACAAAAACAGTGCAACTAATTTTAATTCAATATTTTATTTCTTCGGGAAAACATATTCTCGTTTTCTTTCCTTCAGGTTTTAGTGATAATTTCTTAATGACGTTTTGACATAAAAAACGAAAAATTTTGATTAATGATTTAAGTTTGAAACTTAGTTTAAGTATTAAAACAAATTACTTTTGCCATAACGCTTGTGAAAAAAAGTACATTTTCTATTTTCGATGAATTTTAGAATATTTTGATATATGGCTTGATTTATTTGAAATGCTTTCTTTATTGAAATAAAAAATCATGCACTAATCTTTTATTTTTTTGAAAAAAAGAGAAATTATTTTTTTATATTTCGTATCCTTTTACTTTCTTTTCAAAGATTTTGAAATTTTTATGAAATAGCGAGGATAATATTATGCGCAAACGTATATGTTCTTTCTTAAAATTATCTCTGCTAATAGATATCTACTAAAATTTTAAAACGAGAAACTATCAATTAAACGAATATCTAGTACAAATATTTTTTTCTAGTTATACATTATAAATATAAAACGAATATTTAGTATACATATTTTCCTTTAGTACATATAATATAAATATTACGTGAATATCTAGTAAAAATATTTTTCTCTAGTATTATAGTATAAATATTAAACGAATATCTGGTATAAATATTTTTCTCTAGTTTAATAGTATACATATTAGACAAATATAGAATATAAATAGTTTTCCTTAGTTTGATAGTATTCATATTAGACGAATATCTAGTACAAATATTTTTCTCTAGTTTAATAGTATACATATTAGACAAATATAGAATATAAATATTTTTCTTTAGTTTAATAGTATACATATTAGACGAATATCTAATATAAATATTTTTCTCTAGTATAATAGTATACATATTAGACAAATATAGAATATAAATAGTTTTCCTTAGTTTAATAGTATTCATATTAGACGAATATCTAGTACAAATATTTTTCTTTAGTTTATAATAGTATACATATTAGGCAAATATAGAATATAAATATTTTTCTTTAGTTTAATAGTATACATATTAGACGAATATCTAGTATAAATATTTTTCTCTAGTTTAATAGTATACATATTAGACAAATATAGAATATAAATATTTTTCTTTAGTTTAATAGTATACATACTAGACGAATATCTAATGTAAATATTTTTCTCTAGTATAATAGTATAAATAATAAAAACTCTCGAGATCTTTATTTTATATAGTCGCGCTTCAGTTGATATCGAAAGGAATGAAAGCATAAGAAAATAAAAGGGAGAGAGAGATTGTATGTTGAAAGGTATAGCATTTCAACCTTTATAAGAATATTTTTAAAAGTCTGAAAAATACTTAAATCAAGAGTCCAAGTGTAATATGTTTTTGCTACTTAAATTGATTGAATTGACTGCTGCTTAAATTAAAATTATGTCTTTTGCTACTTATGTCCATTAGCTATTGAAATTGATATAATGACATAAATTTATTGTTATAAATTACTTCCGAATAAAATTATTTCTTTCTTACTTCATAATTTTGATATACATTCAATTATTTTAAGTTGAATTTTTTTTCGAGGACTGTTGAGTATCTTTCAAACCTAGGTAATTATTCTTTTATTTATGATTTGTACACCAAAATGATCTTTGTTTTCGTTTTAAAAATCGATTTAGGAAAACAATGATAAATGAAAAACAATTATAGGGACTGATAAGATTACAGGGGCCGAATTTGGGAAAAAATGCAATTTATTTCCTCGTTATTTTGCCACATTTAACCAAAGCAGTCAACTGAACACAAGAAAAAAGATATTCAAAATGCTAAGTTTAAGGTAAAAAAAAAGAAAAAAACGTTTATTGATTGTTTCAATCTAATTACGGTTTAATAACCAGAATTCTCTCTGAGCCAATTAGCCTTTTTAAGAAGCCATTTTGTTCCGTTCAGCTGGGTACATACTGTAGCTGAAAAGGCTAATCGGTAAATCTCATGGCCTGCTGAAAAAGGGTTCGAACCCCACCGTTGATACCATAATATTTCTTCCATTTCCGCAATACATGAAAAGTTTCTAGCATCCTGCACTCTTCAATCGGAGACCATATACTATCCTCCTCGAATAAATGGCTTAGTATCTACAGAGCTCCAATGTCTGATTAGATTTTGTTTTTATGGTTTAGAAACTATGCTAGTTGTGAATTGCATAGTTTTGTATTCACGGTTCTTTAGCTGTTCTAGTGGTAAACGGTTTCCAAACCGTAAACGCTAAGGAATTGCTTTTAACCATAAATTTTATGGCTAATCGGATGGACAGACTGCTGCCGGTTATTTTACCGCAATTTCAGAATGAAAATTCTAACAGTGTAGTAATTCATGAAAATAGTTTTACGTAAATAATTTTATGAAAAAAAAATTCAAAATTATTGAATTGTATTGGGTGCAGTTTATATTGAATGCATTTAAAGAAAACTATATCGTTATTAATTCATGTGTGATTCAGTTTTTACGGAACAAAATACGATTATAGTGCGACTTAGTGAAATTCTGAAAGCCATTGAATGTTGCTTATTAAGTTTATCTGTTGGTATCATCTATCGAAAAAGATGCGAAATACTAGACTTTTTTTGCATACATAAAGCAGCTTTGTGCTGCTGCTATCTATGTTTGAATGAGAGTTTCGTTTTCTAATAGGCCAAAGTCACCAATGGTGGAATGCAGAACACTTAGTAACTCCTTATGTGTTAAAGGTATGGATGAATTATTGTGATGTCAGCACTGGGATTCGAATATCCGTTCATGAGATAGAAAGAATTGTTCACTCGGTTAAAGTATGTACCCATAGTATAAACTCCATAGGTACCCACAGTAGGTACCAAAGGTATATTATAGCTGTAATATAATTAGGCATCTAATGGGGGGGGGGGAATAAAAGTGCGAAATTGTATTCTTTGTCACATGGCTTAGCATCATCTTTTAAAAAATTGGCTGAGTTGGACCTAGTTGGTTGAGATAAAATTCTGATTGTTTAATCATATTCGGCGAAAACTGCCCATAAAGGTTTTTCTCTCACTTAACTGTCAGACAATAACAATTTAATAAATTGTTGTTTAAAAATTTTTTACAAGGAATTTCTAACGGTCTATATCAAAATTTCAAAATTCAAGCAAGATTTAAACTAACGCACAATTTTAATCAGAAGCCTAATTTTATTAGAATTTAGTTTGGAACAAAACAATTGTAAATAATTTTAGCAGAGTGTTTTATTTCTTTTGGCAAAGGAACTTCTTTCAGCTTATAGTAACAATTTCTTTATGACATAAGAGTGGAAAAAATACGGATTAAAAATAAAAATCTGAAACTTAATTTAAGTATTAAAATTAATAATTTTAATGTCTAAAATGTTTAAGAATTTATTTGATCGTTTCCGTTTTTTCAGAATTTAAGAATAATTTGTGGTATGGTTATAAATTTTTGAAATGTTTTCTATGTTAAAAAAAAATACCATACATTAACTATCATGGTAGCACGAAAAGCATTTTGAAAAATCAGAAATTTTTTTTGATTTTTTTCAATTAATTTTATATATAACTTTGCAAAATTCTAAAACAAAAAAACTCTTCTGATAGAAATAACTGATATTAAACTGATAAAAATTAAAATTTTAACGTGATAGAATATGTCTTTTAAACTATATAGTCCTACATCAATTATGTCTTGATATAATTATGTTCTAAACCTAATTAGGTCATTATGAATCATTAATGCACTTAACTCAAGTGTTTTCGACACTCTGTTTTGTTCAAAAGCTTAATGCTTTTTTAAATCCCTTTTACGCGATTTTTTTACAATCCATTTTGCTTGAAATAATAATTATTTATCGGTTGTTGAAGAAAAATGTATTTTCCTCAAGATATTCCTTTTATAAACTTGTGCTTGATTTGATATTCAAAGTAACATACAAATGGATGAATATAATAAAAAATTGAGATGTTTCCAGACATAAATCATATAATTTTATTCGAAATTTTAAAAATTTTAAAGGCCCAATAGAGGCAAAAACTATTTTTAATTTGAACTGATATATGATGTAAGGTTATCGATTAATATTTTTAACAAGTAGAGTAATTTCTCAATTATTGCTTTGCATCATGCCTATGTTCTGTATTCTGCGGTTTAAATATTTATTTTTCAAGTACAGTTTCTTATTATCCAAATTTAGGTAACCATTTATACTAGTACGTCTAATCATGTTTAAATAAAACTATAATAATGATATATTTTATAAATAAAATTATCTTTTTATTGACTTTTAAGATATAAAACAATGACGAACAACATCTATAAAAACAAACATGGGGGGGATGGCAGCATTGAATGGGGGACGAAGCCTCCTAACCATTGGAAAAATAGTATTTTTTATTTAATAGGAATTAAATAATACTACATTCATAAAATTTAATAACTATCGCAGTTTATGTAGAAGAGATTTATTACTTTTAATATAAGGTTTCCTTAAAAAAAAACATTTTACTTTTTACGACAATTTCTTTTGTAAATATTACATCTGACATAATGCCATTTATTATACTGGTTGCTTTCTTTATAAAGTCTGTAGTTTGAGAGGATTTTCCATACAGAAATCGAACAGTGACTCAGTCTCTGATAGATATTTTCATAAAAATATCTATGTATTATAAAATTATCTATATATTATAAAAATATCTTTATATTATAAAAATATCTATGATATAAAAATGCCAAATTTGGTAAATTTTTACAAAGAAGCAGCTCATCAGTGTTTACTTTCAAATCTTTAATAATTGTCTTAAAAAATTTACTTTTACGCCACCCATTGAGCTAAAAGTACTGTTAGAATGTTTCGAAAAACTTTTAAAGACTAAATATAAGCATTTTAGTGTAAATACAGAATGTAGAAGCGAAATACGGATAAACCTTATTAACGAGAGAATAAATAAGGCAAAAAAAGATGTCTCCAAGAAAATTAACTTTGCTTTGAAGTTTTAGTTGCTTACAACGGCGTCCATTAAGCGGCTTTCCCCTCTTGATTCAAAGCCTAAATTGCTTAGAAAACGACTCCGTGTCCTAGCGTCCCTTTCTAAATTTCCCTGCAATACCTTTTAGAAATACATGAAAAGACCTAAAACCCTTCCCTTGACTTAGTTTCTTCAATATTAACCAGAAAAGGGAATTTAATGGGAAAACGTAAACAGATCGATGACGTAATACACCTTATCTCTTTAGAAAGTGAACTAACTTCAAGTGAAAAGGGGAAAAAAAGGTTACATCTTCAGATTACGAGGGAAAAAAAGAAAATAGTTTTCCTCTGGCCCGAGCTCATCATATGACTTGAAAAGGAGTTTTAAAAGTGAAAGCTTATCTGTGTAATTACACGGTGCTGAAGTGGATAGAAATGGCGATGAAAAATTTAAAGAATATGGGAGAGGGAAAAAAAGGCCAACTTAAAAAAACGGAAATTTGGAAGGGTTGTAAATGAACAGCAATTTCAGTTTTTTTTTAATCGAAAAAAAAAGGTTGTTTTTAATCTTTTTTTTCCTTTTACGGTCATAATAGTCTCGAATAAATTAACCTTAAAATTCATTCGTTGAAAAAGCTCTTGATTCTATTATAAATTAAGTGCTTGATGAAATAAGCCAAATTATTTCACATAAACATTACTTAATGAATCGAAAAAAATTATGGATTATTATAAAAAAGATTAATGAATTGAGAATTAATAAATTAATGATAAAAATTATGAAAATGTTTTACATAATTAATAACCAAGTAATTAAAACAATATTATTAATTGATCTAATATTAAATAAGCATTGCTATGTCTATTTTTTCGAACAAGAAAATCAACCTATGTTTTTTATTTTTCAGACAAGAATTTCAAGCAATGTTAATTTTTAATGACGTATTTTGAGTTTTGTCAATTTTCATAAACACGTATTTTGAGCTTTGCCCATTTTTATTAACACGTATTTTGAGCTTAGCTAATTTTTGAGTAAAAAAAAATCAAGTTATGTCCATTTTTTAATTCTAATTTAAAGCTTTGTTGCTTTAAATTAGTGTCAATTTTTTAAAACAAGAATTTCAAGGTAAGTACACTTTCTTAAACACAACTTTTTCAAACAAAAATTCCATGCTTAGATCCTTTTCTTAAGTACGCATTTCGATCTATGTCCATTTTCTTAATCAGGCATCTCAAGCTAAGTCAATTTTTCCACACACTAATATAATAAGTTCAGATAGCAGCGTAAGGTTAGTTTTAATGTCAGAAACAAGATTTATAAATATATAGCAAAAAAAAACCTTGTTAGTTTACAACAATGTTAAATTTAACAAAGCTAGTTTACGCACTATGGCATTTCGCATTAAGCTTACTTAAATAATCTTTTTATATCGAGATTGAATTTGCCTTTTTAAAAACAAGGCTAGAAAAACTTTTTGAAATTGAGGATGAATCATCATTCACAAGTCAAGAGCAGAAAACATTCTCAAACCCAGGATTAATTCAACTTCTCAAGGTTCATTTTATAACCATCATTGAAACGAGCTTCATTTGTGAAGGCTTTTATTGTACCGTTACCCTTCAAACTTTGGCAAGGCTGTGATTTCTTAATTGAATTTTGGTAACGGTTACCCAGGTTCAAAAATAGACACTTGAATAATGAAGTACATGAAACTTTTAACAATAAAAAGTAAATTTTATTATAACTATAAATTAACAACAAACACAATCCCGATCATTTCCAGATGCCTTCATGTGCACTCGAAATTTCAATTTATACACTTTTAAATTTCCAAATGGTTATTCTCAAGATAAAACTTTTCGATAAAAAGCACCTTTAAATTTCATATGCATAACATTAAATTAATTCACACTAAACGAGGCATTTACGAAATAAAATTACTAGCTCATTCCAAATTTACAAAAACATTTAAACTTTAAGTCCTTGTATTCCTACAGCAGATAATTAAAATTAAATATCCAAGGCTCATCTTAAAATAGGTATCTCAACATCGGATAGAAATAATTTAAAATACGGAATAAAATGTTCTTCTAAAAAGTTACTAAAAAGGTAAGAAATTAGAGTTTATAAATACAAAGGAACTTGCAGATCACCTTCTGGAACGCCCACCGGGCCTGCAGGTAGACTTGTGGACTAGGAGAACCTCGACCTTCCGACCACCATTCAGCTCTTTAGAAACAGTTGATTTTCTGCCGAGGAACGCTCACTTCTTGTCAACCGTCTTGAATCTAGCGACACTCCGTCTATCATATCCAGTCAACTATTCTGAGGCTTCAGATCAACTTTCTTCCAGGAAACAGCTCATCCGATCAATGTGGCGTAATTAGTCGCGGTATCCAGGGACTCTTTCCAAATATCAACCTTTCAGCATTTCCGCCTGGATCAACTCATTCCGAGATTCCAGCTGAATCTACACTCATTCTCGATGATACCGGTTCAGAACATACCTCTAACAGCCATGATAGATCCTGTCAGCGGTGATGTTTTCAACTCAACATTCCATCGGGCACGATCCGTACTCCCGTCGTACTACTTTTTCAGGAACTCCCGTCTTACTACTTTTTCAGTCACTCTTCACGCCTCTTATACTTTTCTCAGCAAGGCGGAATAATCCATACTGACCTGTTTACTCGCTCAAAAGTCATCCCGCATCCAGTGGACGTCAGAACAAAAAAAAAAGATCCATAAGAAAAACCAGCTACAAACCCACTAACACGCCATAAAAGTGATAATCTAAAGCTCCTTAAATATCAATACAATTTATATCCACAATCTACCCCAAAAATACAATTTTAAAAGGATCAATAAAAATTTCTCCTAAAATATAATTTTGATTGCATTTAAATTTTATCATAGTGGTGCCATCTATTGAAAAATAACCCTTCTTTAAAAAGTATTGATACAAAAAAAAAACTTCAATAAATTCCTATTTATTACATTATATACTTTCTTTAACACTTTAAAAATGAAGGTTGGCCATATCATTAGATTTTCAACACGAACTAAATGTTGCATTTTTTAGCATGGATAAATCAAGAATGAACAAAAAAGGAAAAAAAAGGTTTACAGTTAAAGCTACGATTTTTTTGTAGTTCTTTATAAATCTTTAAGGAAACAAGCTTGGCATAGTAATATTTCTACTAAGTTTAAAGAAGGACTAATTAGTCAACCTTTCTATGCCAAACGAAAATGAAAATTTAATGTTCGCTGTAAAGTTATGCCCCATTTTTAAAAAGAGCAATTTCATGTAGAGAACTTCCTTTTTTAATACGAATCTGTTTTAATTTCAATCTATGTTTATTTTTTTAACCACGTATTTTGAGTCATGGGCAAAATATTATTAAAAAAAAGTCCTCCAAATTGCTACAATATCTTAAGCTTGAAAAATCTCCGGTTACAGAAGACAAAGAGAAAATTACTCTTGAACATAGAAGTTGTTAGCAATTATTTATTTTCTTTTATCACAAACAAAGAGAAGTGTACATGAAATGGAAGAAAAAAGATTCTCTTGTTCGAATGAAACTTTTTTTCTCTCTCTAAATTGAGCTATAGAATACTGTCCCCGAGGCACTGTTCTTTTGTCACAAAGTACTTGTTACCATCTAGAGACATGCTTTATGTTCTGTATACTTATATCTTTTCACTAATAAAAAGTAAGGGTAGTTTTTCATTTAATAGTTTCTCAGCTTCAGTTTACTATTTTGTCATCCATATTTTTAAATAAAGGCTACATGTTATGATATATTGTTTCAAAATAAAAGCATTTTTTAAAGCTTTTGTCCCCTATATTAATGTTTGTTTAATAGCATTCTCTATTATAAATGTTCTTAGTTACTTATATCGAATTTTTAAAATTACACAAAAAAAATTCTGTAGGATTAAATAGCTCCTAAGAATGAATAAATAATTTTATCAAAAAAGTTGATATTTGAAATTTTAAAACAGTATGCTTTTTAGAAAACTAATCGTTCGAAAATAAAATGTCATTTTTTCACTTTGTGTGAGATCAAGGTAAGTCTAGAGTCTCGAATTGTTTTATATGACATTTTCTATTATAAATGTGTCAAATTTCTAAAATATAATTTTTCAAACTCTACAAAACATTTCTGTAGAATAAGGCATTTTCTATCAGATTTAGAATTAAAATATTTCATATTAGATTTAAAAAATTTCATATCAATTAAATTTTTTTTTATCAGATACAAATTTAAAATTTTTCTCTATGAAATAAAAGTTCCGGTTTAAAAGTTTAAAGTAGTCTAGTATTTATAAAACTGATTCATTAAAAAAAAATGTATGCAATTTTTTTTTCACCTGGGGGTTTTGTTGTAAAAACAATTTATGTCCAGATTTCCTATTATTGGCGAGAGAAAAACTGAAATTAAAAGAGACGATGAATAGAAAAAGAATTAAAAATAAAATTAAATTAAAAAAAGAGCATCGAAAAGGACTGATGATACCAATGTACCCGGTTCCTGACCTAATCCTACTATTTTGGCCTAACTCAAAAAAGCAGCAAAATATTATTTTCATTCTATTATTATTTTTTGTAAAATTTAGTTTCAGCTACTTTTTAACCAAATACCTCAATTATTATACAACCATAATGAAAACTACAATTAAATGTCGCATTATTAATTTGGAACACGAATTGGAAGTTATTAAAATCCGCAGAAGCTCTTCCCTTTGCGATTATTTAAAGGATCGAACTCAAATCCGTTCATTAACAGCACTCTTTAAATCTCTAACTTCCATCTATGAAACAATTCCATACATTTCATAAATAGCGCGAATCATTAAATATTTTCCGTTCCTATGACAACCGCTCGTTTTCTAAGGTAACGTAAAATTGTCAGCTCTACTTAGTATTATTGTTTGTTATTGGATTGAATCGATAAAACTTCTTCCTGGTACAGAAAAGTAAATATTAAACCCTTTTCAAAAACATTCGCTTTCTTATTCTATTGGGATAACGCATTGTTTCCCAAACTTATGACTGTTGTGTACCCTCTCTAAATTTTTCGTAACGCTGTGTACCACTAATAAACAAATTAATGTATTTTTAAAAAATATTTTTCTTCTTCTTTTTTGGTACAAAGTTTTGTTAATAAGTTTATTTGCATCAGTGAGAAGGCTGATATTGTTTTTACTGTGATAAAAAAAATTGCACAAAAGTTAAAAATCACAACTGGTTGTTGACACTACTAGTTATTAACTGTTCACTCTGCAAAAAATAGTCAATAGAAAAATGCGTAATCGTAAATTTTCATAGCTAGCTTTATTTTTAAACAAATTTTTTTGAAATTTTCGTTTGCTGCAAGATATTTCGCGTAAAAAGGCGAACCCCCGCTAAACTGTTCCCGTACCCCTGGGGGTACGCGTACCACACTTTGGGAAACACTGGGATAACGTATTAACCATAATTAATTTGCTTGATGATAATCTTTCAAGGAAAAAAATGAATAAAAATAGAATGTACTGTTTTGGCTAAATTTGGTAAAGCTCTATTAGTAATTAATAACTTCGTTACAGTTCAGCTAAGGTTTATTAATAGCCTGAATTTATAGTTAGAAAACATCGATTTAATTAATACGATTTAGTTGCATATTTTGATTATCACAAGTTAATTTTGTTAAAAATGTATCCAAATTTCAGTTTTATTTAAATTAAAAGTTAGAATAAAATAATGTTTACTGATGGTTTAGATATTAAAATTATTTTTTACATATTTAAGTAACTGTGATAGGCAAAGTTTATTCATTATGACAAAAAGCACACTAAAAAACACAACTCATAAAAAATTAAGTAGCTGTACGTATAAAAAAAGCAATTATAGCTTTGCAACATCATTTAAAGCAACAATGATTCACATTTTTAGAGCAATTAAAATGCTCAGAAACTTTGATATTTTGTTGTAAAACTATCATTATCTAAATGCAATAAGTGCTAGAGCCACATGTGGCACTTACAGGAGATGCCAGTTACAGTAAGACATTTAAGTAAATTACAACATATTCACTTCCATAAATGTTTATTAGGTTCTTCGAACTCTCTTAGTGCAATGCAAATAGACATTTATGCAATCATAGAACTGGCCATTTACTAAATGCATTCCTTCCAGCAAGTTTGCCGTTCGGAAATGTTCCGTATATTTCATAGGCAAGCTATTGCATGATTTGAATTTTTAGAATTAAATTTTAAATTAGTTAGTTTAAGGCTAATAAATGCACTTAACTGAGGCTTTTTTTTACTTAAGAAATAATTTTAGCATGCATCATATTGTAATGTTAAGAGATTTGTCGCAATCAAATTTTTTTTAATGCAGTAAAAGAAGCACAAAAATCGAATTACAAAAACAAACAAGAACTTATGGATGATACCAGAGTGAACTTATCATAAGGAAATTGTTCTCAATTGCATTTGTGTTTTATAAAAAATTGAAAAAGAAAAAAAACTATAAATAAAAATTGTGTAATATGCATTTAGTTTTAAAGTATAAAATGAGAGTACATATTAAAAATAAGTAATAAAAAATAAGATAAACAAATATTTTAAATGATGTTTTATTAAAATTAAAATAATTGAATATGAAATGGAGTTTTTTTCTAGCAAAAGTAATTATGAAATGAATCAAGAGGGTAAGTTCAAAACTTTAAGTAGGGATTTCTAATTTAATTCAAATAAAATCTATCATTATGATTTTCTGTATTGTAAATAGATAAATCATGCATAATGGATAGAGTGAGAGAATATCATATTGTTTTCTAATATGTAAAAGCCTGGAGAATTAGTTCAAAACTTTAAAAAATTAAATTAAATTAAATTAAAATAAATTAAAAATAATTTAATTAAATTAAAATAAAATCTATTATTATGGTTTTCTACATTGTAAATAGTTAAATGATGCATAATTATTAAGGTGGGAGAATTTCACGTTGAATTCTAACAAGTAAAAGTTTTGTGAGTTAGCTCAAAGTTTTAACCAGACATTTTTAATTTATTTCAAATAAATCTATTATTATGATTTTTTTTTGTAAATAGATTAATGACGCAGAATGGATAGAGCGAGAGAATTTCCATTATATTCTAACAGAGAGAAAACTTTAGTATAGAGATTTTTAATTTAATTAAAATAAAATCTATTATTATGGTTTTCTGCATTGAAAATTGACAAAGGATACATATTGCATAGAGTGGGATAGTTTCTAATTGGTATTCTTATAAAATATTCTAGAATTTTAAGTTAGTTATGCATGTTTTTAAATGTAATTTTTATTTCAGTAAGCATATTAGTATTAATTAAAATATACCAGAAGTAAGCAAATCTTTGTCCAAATTATTATAAAATATTTCGAGCTACAACAATTTGACTCAATTAAGGCTTCCGATGAATTTTTAAACTTCTTTTTAGAAGCATTAATATAATAATTTAAGAATTTCCACATGCTACACTGAACCAAGAATGAAATTAATGACATTTTTTATATTTTTAAATTTTTAAGTAATTATAACGAATATTTTTAAATGAATATTCATAACGAATAATAAATATAATCACTATTTGTGCAATTTCTTTAATGAACTTAATTTTTTTTTTAAAAAAAAGAAGAAACACAGTTTTAGTAGCGAAAAATAGATTAAAACATAAAACTTAATATTTATAACTTAATAATCTTCAAAATTAAATTGAGCTATTAACAAGCACATTATAATTTAATATTTAAATATAAATGTTGATTTTAATGACATATATTTCTAAGACAGTGATTTGAAAGGTATAAACATGATAAGTAATAATTTTTTCGGTCGTTAATACTTATTTTTAGTTTAGATATTTTAAATTCTTAGGGCCTTTTCGAAAAATAAATGAGCTGAAAATAAAATTCGAAAATTCGTTCGAACATCAAAAGGGACGGGATGCAATTATCTCCAAACTCATCGATGTCCCTCATCATTTATTATTAAAATATGCCGCAAAAGCGGCAGGAAGGAGTAAACATGGAAATCACATAATTCCCTACAGATTTTGACATGCTGTACGAGAAAATATGATTTTCTTTTCCCTAATACCCATCATTAATATTTTGTTTCCCTACGTTTTCCCTAAATTAGTTTTGCAATGCAGGTTATCTTTAAGATCGGGATTTTAGGAAGTGAAATGATATTGAATTATTAGAGTAACAATGCAAGTCTCTCATATTATGTGAGATCATAATTTTCCCCCGATAGCAATTTAATTTTAGGAAATGATATTCTAGTAATATAAACATGTCTTGTGGTGATATATTTGTTTTTGTTACTGAGGGAAATTTGTTTTCACAAATCCCTATTGCTTAGATATGTTGATGTATTTTCTTTCTCTTTTACAATATTTATTGGTAATGTTTTAAGTACAAACATAATCTTTTCGGCTCAGCCCATCGGATCAAGGCCCAGAGGTCGACCAAAGCTGAGATGGGCCGACTGCGTGGAAAGAGACTTTTCAGTCTTAAAAGTCTCAAACTGGAAGACAACTGCCAGGCAGAGACAGGCCTGGAGGAAGTTGATTGAGAAGGCCAGGGCCCACCCGGGGCTGTCGTGCCACTGAGGAAGGAAGGAAGGAATGTTTTAAGTAATTACTGTATATTTCAAGCATACAACAAGAAATTCTTTATTTAGATTCCTGAGAGATCATTGTAGATTTAAAGTGCATGATATATTCATTTAGCATCACTGTTTTTGCAATATTTACCATCAGGTTTCTGCTAATTTAGTTCTCAAAGTTTGTAAGTCAAACATGAAAAGAGTTCTCCGTAAAATACAATTTCATAAATCTCTTGTGATCATAATGCATTTTAAGTTGAATTATGAACCTGACGTTGCTCCGTGCAGCATCTGATTTTATCCGTAACTCTAGTGACTAAAATGCCTTAATTACCTTTTATTGTTTAAATGAATTTATTGATTTGGTTACAAACTTGCGTAGTTTCCCAATTCGGTCACCAAATAAGCAAATTAGGATAAAGCAGCTATTTCTCAGTTTATTTGAATGCAATTTTCGACAATAATTCTTAGAATTATTATAGAAAAAGTAAGATAATTTAAATAAATAAAAGTAAAAAAATAAAACTGCCCATGATGACATTTCCCGCCATAAGTTACTATGTTATTCTCAATACTTTTGTTATGCCCTATCCTCAAGCTTCTTACCGTTGCATAAAAACATCCTATAGTTTGTCTACGGTTCGAACTCCCCCCGCCACAAAGTCTGACGTTGTCTGTTGCTATGGAATCAAGGATAGCGCATTTCAAGGAGGGTAGAAAGGAGAAAATTCCCTTTCTTTCCCCGACCCCAGTTAAAACTTGTCCTAAACAATAGCCCCACACCCCTACTTGAAATAGTTAAATCTCGTTGCTATAGTCATCGACACGGGTAAAGACGAATGGCTAGGGGAGTTCTTACTTTAAACAAACTACACATACATCATTCCCTAGTAACAGTTTGTTAACCGCAAAATTGGCTACATAAAATTTAAATTGGTTTAAATTTTTTTTCCAAAAACATTTACCGAGAGGAAAAACTTGTAGTGTCTAGATTTTATTTTGACAATATGGAACAATATGGACTCTCGAAATGTGAAAATGATGGCTATCTAGATTATAGTGTCCAGTTGGTTTAGTTAATAGACAGGTTGAGACTCTTTAGGTTGCTTTCGAAGCTTTTTTACCAGATAAAATAGAAATACTTCTCATCAATTTTCTTAATGTTTCTTTGAGTTTGAAGCAAAATTTTTTAATATTTAGCTTTGTATAATATACTGAGGAAAAGCATTGCATAAATTTCAAAACGGTCGAAAATTTCAAATACAAAATTTTTATAAAGATGTGCTAATTTAACGATATTCCTCCACTTAGAAAATAATTATTGAAATTAAACTAACATTTTTGATTTCATAACTATTTACGTGAATCGAGAAAGAATTCAGGGAGTTATGAAATCCATTGATTTCTGTGCAATAAATAATAATAATAAAATTATTATTATTAATAATAACAATAAACTAAACTTAGAGGAATGACCGACCATTAAGGACGAAGGCCTACTGTGCCCTTCTCAATTTTCTTGCCCTTGTGTTCTGGGTTGCCGGAGCTGATGTTCCAGTTATGTGGTCAGCTGAATGTGGAACCCCCGCAGTGTTTATTCCTGAGTGTTACTTCATGCTTGTTACTCATTTTATTGCCCTATTGAAGGAATGAAACGCTGACTCAACCTTGCACGATCCAAGGATAGAACCCCGAACCTGTGGGACGAATGCGCTCTTTCACTCAACCACCGGGGGACAATTATAGTAATGATAATAAAAACAATAGCAAAAATAAACAAAAATTATTATTATTGCTGTTATATATTAATTTCGAATTGTAAGTCTACAACTTATATAGGGTAAACTAACCAGTGAAGGAACACTTAAGCTTCGGTTGCCCTTTAAAAAATCATATTAATTTCAGAATTCGTAATTTTAGTTAAATGACAGTGTCAACATATTTGTTACTAATTGCAAAGTATGTAAAAACATGTAACATATTATGCACTTCAAACATATAAATACAAATATTCACCTTAATTGTTTCAAAGAAACAAGGTGTTGCAGAGATAATAACAAATTCAAAAATTTTTCCGGAGAAGTCTATTTGACCAGGTAATCCAAAACATTGCTAGATGACTTCCTATTGTTTGGCCGTAAGCTATTGTTACCAATCAATCTAAAGAAAAACTTTCATATTCTTATTTTTAATCAATCTATATTATATAAAACGCTAATACGTACGTATGTATCAATAAAACCGATGGTATTTCTTTTCTCGCGTAGGCAACAGTTTTTATTTTTAATTGACAGTCATCGGCGCGCAAGAGCACGTAGTGAGCATTATATGGCTAATCTATATTATATAAAACGCTAATACGTTTTAATTGATAGGCTTCGGCGGGCAAGAGCACGTAGTGAGCATCATATGGTTATTTGGGTGAATTCTCACCGAATTATCAAAAAAATTCTTATCAAAATTATCTTCATCGAAGCCGATGCTTTACATCCGGCGTTCAGTACTATTACATATTGTTTTACAACACATGGTTTTAGCCCTCTGGTGGGAAAGACTTTAAAATAAAACTTACAACAGTTACTTTTCTCAGCAACTGAAATTTAGAATAGTGTGATTAAGAAAAATATGTGAACTGTTTGCAATTTCAAATTAATATTGAAATGCACAGGTTTAGAATTTTCTACAGTGAAAAGTTTTCGGAACTTCAGTGTTCAAAAAAGTATACAAAAGCTAGACGTTGAGAACGTGTCCAATGAGCGAGCAAAGCGAGCATCGGATTGCGAAGCAATCCGAAATGAACTGCGAAAGCAGTTCCAGGGGTTGGCAAGCGCCAGCGAGCAGGGGGCGAAGCCTCCTAGTATATATGAAATGTTCCCTCACTGGTTGGTTTACCCTACCAGAAATAAAGCATGTTTACTCACAGAAAGTACATTTTTATGTTTACAGTTTTCGAGATGTCAATTATCATTTACACTACACTGTAAAAAATTCCAAATCAAATTACTGTTAAAAGTCTGGCTCTCTGGGTGGCGGTAAATTTTACAGTAAAATCTATTTTTACAGAACAATAGAAAAACTGATATATCTTAATTTTTGCAGTATTAATTGACATAAAATCTCTAATCAAATAAATATAACTAAAAAAATTACAGTATAATATTTTACGGTAAAAATGGATTTTACGGATGAAGCAAACAAAGTGCCGGTACCTTATACCCTAATATGATCTACAATTTAGTTAAATCCAATGTACTTAATCTATTGTAGTTAATTAAAACATTCAATGTTAAATTAACAATCAAAGTAGATGGAAATCATATCATTAAATCAAAAGTTTTTCAGTGTGTTATATTAACTCGGTATTTTTGATTTTCATGTTATTATATGACTGAATAGCAATATTATCCACTATTAAATTCATATAACTTCAGAATTTTAAAAGCTTACTTCCGTCATTAAATCAGAAATGACGAGATAGTCAATTCTAATTAGCCATCAAGATGTGTAAACATTTAACGGAATACTAAATTTGTAAAATTAGCATACTCCTTTTGACACTAATGGAAGTTTGAAAGATAACGTGTTTGCTGTCGGATATTGATTTCGGTCACACAACACTAGTTGCAAATAATTTCAGAATAATCTTCGACAGAAAGTTCTCTTAAGTTTGACGTATTGAAAATTTAATATATTTTAAACATAACTTATTTATTGATTTCCAGATTACCTGGTTGCTAATCAAATAAATTTCGTTTTATTTTGAATTGTTAAGACGCTAATAAATATCTGCCAAGTTAGTCATAGTTTTATATTTTTATTGGAAATCGTGTCTTCTGGTAAGACGTCTAAGAATCTTTTAGGTAGGGCATTTTATGTTGTATTTTGTTTTGCAGTACAGACACTATAATAAATAGAATTTATGAAGGCATGTAGAATAATGTACATGGAGAATGACAAAAAAAATGTAATATTTGATTAATAGCATTCAAAGTATGTAATATTCAAAAAGTGGTATTAAAAATGTAGAACTTGAATATTTTGAATTGTAAGATACATTATTTATTTGCACCAATTTAAAGAATATAATTTTATAAGGCAAAATACAAAATTTGAGCGAAATCGGTCGAATAGTTCCCGAGAAATTGAATTTTAAATATCTAAAATTTTTGAAATTCAATTTCTCATGAAATGTTCAACTGATTTTGCTCCAATTTTGAATTTTGCTACGAAAAATTATGTTTCTTAAAATGATGTAAAATATTTTGTACCTTTCAATTCAGAATTTTTTCGACCATTATTAAATAAAATAATAAAAAATAATAAACATTTCTTAAAAGTTATTTTTTGCGTCGATTTATCTTTGGATAAACGAATTTTATCATTGTGTACAAAATTTTTTCAATCCAGTTAAAAAGCTCTCGAGATAGAGTGAAATACGCAAAAAATAAAATTAGCATAAGGAGTCCAAATTTTGGAGTGCACTCCTGACCAGATTGCGGCTATTTTAGGGATCAGAAATCCGTATCCATTGAAAAAAAGGTATGTTTATTCAGAGAAAGTAAGTTTTTGTGTCTGACTTGATAACTTAAAATATAATCTATACCCAAATAATCTGTATCAATTAAATAGCATATTTGCAGTCACCCCTTCGAGTCATGAAGATTGAGCCCTAGGACGTGAAGATCCGATCATTAGATCAAAAGTTATTCAGGATGGTTCATTTTTTTTGGAGGAATGTACATTTTGTAATAGAATAGACTAGGATGGAAAAGAATAGACAAAAAATATAGAAGAGAATAGAAAAGAATAGACTAAAAATATCAGTTAAAAACAAACATACTGTAGCCTGGCGAGAGAAAACCGATTGCAGATTAAAAATAAGCGATATGAAAGTATCTAAATTCCGTTAAAAAATCTCATGCAAGAAAAACATAATGATGTTCCCCGGTGTAATCGTTTAAAAGATAAATATTACTATAAATAATTTCTGAAAATAAATATTTCCAAAATTATGTTCTAGATTGCAATATTAAAGTTAAATACGCTTAAAAAGTAACTTCGTTTAAAAATTTTTTAAAATTATTTTCGTTTAAAACAATTTATTTTTATTATTATCAATGCATCAAACATAAAACCTTCTGGTGGAAAATTCCTTTTAAGACTGTAGTCATTGCAGAGGACATAAAAAAGGAGCCAGCGTTTTGATTGACAGTAATTACAGCGATCAATCACTATCCCATAAGTCAAGCTGGATTTTCGCTTGAGTTGTTGAAGGTTTTCGTGATGCAATAATTACTATTATTGCGAGCAGCTCAGATTATTATGACTCAACTCTACCTATTATCATGGGGTTTTGTTTTGCAGAATGGTAGCGTAATAAAACAAAAAAAAATTATATTCGAATGAAACTGGGGTATATTCTGTGCTATTCATGCGCAAAACAAAGAGCACAAATAATAGCAAAAAAAATTATATACTACATCGATTCTATGAGAAAGAACCGTATTTGTTGATAACAACAAAGTTTCATTTTTAAATGACACAGTAATCTTCAATTTCTAAAATTAAATTACGTATAAAGTGTATTAATTACTCGTATACTATAAAAATTAACTGCAAATTCTATAGAAAGAAAAAACATAGTTTTTAATAGAAAAAAGAAATGTTTAAGAATGTATACATATGTTTTTCTGTTTTAAATCGTTACAAGCACACTTCAAAATACTCCAGTTTTTTTTTTTTTTTTTTTTTTTTTGCAGACTTTCAAAACAGACAGTCAAAACAGTTTTTCTCTGTTTTTCCGGGGCCGGGATAGCCTGGTCAGTAGGGCGCTGGAATCACGTCCGAAAATTCGTGAGTTCGAACCCCGCCGGCCGAAGACTCCCCGTGTAGTAAATAGTGACTGATGCACGTTAAATCTGTCGAGTCTCAAAGTGCTCCATGTTCCTATAACAAATCAAGACCTTTGGGGGTACTGAATTGGAGATTGACCGTTCTCTGATTCAGGTCAAAATTACTATCTCTGGATGAATGAATGGATGTATGAATGGGTCAGCCATATAAACGGGTATGTCGTATGGATGTGGCAGAAGTCAAATTCTAGGCCATAGATGGCACCACTGGAAAGCGAGAGCAATCGTATCCTTCTGCCTTAACAGGCATACGTCAACAGCAACAACAGCTGTTAATTCAAATTTTAGTTTTTGACATGTAGTTTTGTTTACCGTAAGATAACTTTATATTTTTTCAAATCATTTTACGATTAATAATTTCTATTCTTGCTCTTACATCTGAGAAATTATTTTAAGGTTTTGATATTTATTGATATAGATATCAAAAACTAATAAGGATATTTATTAATTATAATTATTCGATATTTTAATATCTGCTGCAGTTGGATTAGGAAAAACATAAGTGTTCAGAGTACTGGGCAAATGCATATCGGGCAGTGGCACTGAACCTTAAAAAGCATCAGGGTAGGATATACTGGACAAATGTATACCAGACAGTGTCACTTAACTAGACCTAGTATATATTTCAATCATTTACTATGTAATTGTCAACATTCACCGATTTAAGTCAACAACTACCAATTTTGGTCATTCACAGTAACATATATATTGATTATGTTTACAATGTATATCAAAAACACGTCTGAAAGTGACAGTAGACATGACGTGTAATTAGAGTGCCATAAGTTAGTTTGTGCAAATTAAATATATAAATACATGATCGTAAAAAAATATTTTATTTATAAAACCATGCTGTAAAATTTTTTTTTAATAATATCCGTAAAAAATTATTCTGTCTATAAGCTTATTAAACGTAAATGAAATATACTTTTAACTTGTGGAGAATTTTTAAGAATAATTTTCTTTTGTTTATTAGTTCATTTCAATAATGTGTAATGCAAATACAGTTATTATTTTATTAAAATTATCGATTTCTTTGAAAATGAATCAAAGCTTTATTCATTATTATTTCATCTGTTTACTATTATATCTTTTAATTAACAACAAAGCTTTCTTTATGAATGACACAGTAGTTTTCTTTAATTAAACAATCTGTGCAATATATATAAACAACAAATTTAAAAATATAGATATAGCGTGTAACTTGTATTGTTTCGTGACTTAAATTTGTTTGCAGCAAGATATTAGTTTTGCCCGAAATATCCTATGCACTGTACCAGAGGACTGGCTGGGGACATATTGATTTCATCTTCAGTAGAGAAGGGAGGAATATCATTGTTCCACTTATCAAAGAAAAGGATGTGGAACAATGGTACTTGGTAAAATCGGAAACCGATTACGGAAGTAAATACGCTTATCAATATTTCTTTACATACGACAAATAAGTTGAAGAATTATTTAATTTGCTTTGAACTTAAAATTCTTTTGATAGATAAAGGTGTTGAAAATATCAAGTGTTTGGAGTTAAAGTTCAAAGTTCAAGATATAAGTAGTTTTACTGTGCTTTTTTTGATAAACTGATGAATGAAATTTTAAAAAAACTGTAATTCTTGTTTGATAGTAAAATAGCTGTGAACTGCATAAGCATAAATATATTCTATCTTGCCATATTTTAATTTAATTCAGAGAAGAAAACTTTTTGAACTTACTGACGATTAATAAAAATAGCCAAAATAGAAAATGTAGAACCAAATTCTAAAAATATTTTTATATTTAAATTAACGAAATTGAACTGATTTATTCATTTTGGATGATACGAAAAGGAAAGGAAAAAATCAAGAGCGCCAACTAAAATGATATAAATCCCTAGAGGGTTGTGAAATAAATTTAAGAGGACAAAGTAATTAAATAAATAGCTCAAGGCAATGACGAACTATTACCTTAAGCTATTTATTCAATTATAGAAAAGAAACTTATTATTTTGAAATTATTTACCTCTTTTTAAATAGACAATACTTGGTTTTCAGGTAAATAATATTTTAAAATTAATTTTAAGGATGCAAATTTTGTAAGATTAAACTTCAATTTATTACGTATATATAGAAATGAAAAAGTACAATTCTTAAAAATTAAAACTTATGTATAAAATATAATTTAAAAATATTAAAAATAGTATTTTAAACGTGTACCTCTATTCTTTTTTTTTTTTTAAATTGATTATATTTTTTTAAAATTTAAATTTGAAATAGCATTTTAAAAATATAAGCGAAATAATTGCATTATGTGACTTTTAACTCGCTTGAATAAGAATAGTGATGTGCAATTTTGAAATCGCATAAGTATGTATCCCATAAGTATGCGCGATTTTTTAATTACTTGAATATGAACAATGTAATAATTTTAAATAGATGATCCCAAGAAACTGAAATGGTAAGATAATGACTGATTCAGAACTTCATTCACTTTAAAAATATAAAATAACAATTGACATGTTTCAAGTGACGACATTAGTTCCTCCCACCTCTCTATAACGCGTGGAATTGCATTTTACCCTGATTTGCCTCCTCTCATCTACTCTGATTTTTCTTGTTTTGATTTTCCTCTTTTTTTTCTCTCCGCTTTTGTGGTTTTTCATTTTCCGTAAGCAACTTTACGTTTTTAATTTTAAATTATTTTTGTTTCTTTACTTTCATGTCTTGAGAATGAACTCCTATTTTTGAAGCTCTTTAAACATGTGGACTGTTATTTCCTATTTGCATATTTTTGAAGTGAATGAAGTTTTTAATCAGGTAACATTATAATTGAATTGCATAAATAAAAATCGTAATGTGTGAGTTTTAAATCCCGATAGTACGAGTCGCGATGCTGATTTTGAAATTGTGAGAATGTAAAAGACGATGCATAATCGCGATGTTCGATTTTAAAATCAAGTGAGTACAACCACTACGTAAGGTTTTTAAATAGTGAAAATAAGAATCGCGATTTTTGATTTTAAAATCGCTTAAATCGAAATTACGTTACTTCATTTTTGAATCACTTAAATACAAATGATCAGGTGAGATTTTTAAACTACGTGAAAACGAAACGATGCATAATTTTTTTTAAAATTGAGAATACGAATCGTGATTCGAAAAATCCTAAGAGGTATCACATTAGAAGGAAAACGAAATTCATATACAAAAATCAAAATAATTAGCGCTATGACTTCATAACTGCGTCGTGAAATTAAATTTAAAAAAAAAATAACCCAAGTACACGCTTACAATTTCTGTAAAAATGCTCGAAGAAAATTAAAAATCGCTAATAAACTTTGTAAATTCTTATTTAAAAACTGGTAACTGAGTTTTTCCTCAGCAGAATTACGGAAAATATCTGTTTTTCCCAATGCATTTCTCCAAAAGGAATGTCATTCTGATAACTCAATATATTATTGTTTGGCAATATATTGTATTGTATTACTACAATTGTATATTTCAATATACTCTATTATATTACTTTATTAACCACTAGCTGCACTAGTGGTGGATAAAGCTTTTGGCCACCACGGCTTGACCTAGTGCAGCTGCAGCTTTGTGTCTGATCAGATTGATATTTTCCTGCCTTTTTACAGAAATTTTCAGGTTTTAATTCTTTGTAATCTTACAGGAAACTAACGGTAAATATTTTCCCAAGAAATTTTGGCGTAGAAATTTTTTAGTTGTAGGTATACAATATTTTTTCTGATTTTGTTATATTACATTAATATGGTGTTGAATTGAACTTCAATGTAATATTTTATTTTATTACCATTAACAATATTTCATTTTAAGAGGAAAATTATTTATTGAAAGTTTTTAATAATTTAAGTCAAATATAATACTTTATTTCATAACCTATAGCAATATTTCATTTCAGGTGGAAATAATCTATTGAAACTTTTCAATAAATTGCTGTCCAACAATTGAAAGCCAGAAATACTGAGAAGAAGGAATGAAAAGACTTTTGGTCTGAACCAAGGAAAGGCTTTTCAAATGAAAGATAGATTCTAATCCCAAGAAAACCGAAGAAGCCCCCTTTTCTAGAAGTGATGCAGAAATGCTATTGTTAGAAAGATTGATTGATTTTATAGCATTCCGTTATTTATACGAAATCCAGGATTTCGATACTTCTAACTCTTTTCTGCCCTTAAAATCCGCCTTTTATTAGTTTCACACTTACATTCTTCCATTGGAGCAGTTAGTTATTTCTTATGGATTTTATAAAAGAAAGAAGTTTTGGTGAAGAGCTGTACTTATTCTCGCCTTGAAGTACATCGAAAGATTTTATAAGATGTTGCAAAAAACGTGAAATATGTAGGGGAAGGTTGGGCGATACCGAGTAGCTAAGATTCGACGGTCTGTTGGCGCTAAACTGTTCGATGCAGAAACTGTTTGATTTAAGCAAGATATCCATTGTTTAGTTGTATGCAATATATCATTCTCAAAAAGTCATAGATGTTCTACTTTCCTTATAACTGATTTTTTGTTCTAGAAATGGATGGTGTTTTCAATATAAATGTAAACAACAACAGTCTCGATCTCTTCTCTTATTTAACTTCCGGTTAGAAAGTATACAGCTGCTTACTACAGCATATTCTGCTAGGCGATATTTTCAAACAGATAATTTTGATTTCAATAAAAGAAATAAATTATATAAATTCTGAGCTCAAATCTGTGCTGTATTTCATAACATATTAAGTAATTCTGGTGAATTTGAAGTGAAAATTTGTTTTATTTATTGAGAGATATATTGTAAAAAGGTGACATGGTTGCTAGATTTAGAAAAAACTCGCTTTTTTAACACTTCTGATTTGGCCTCTTTTTACTTGCTTATTACTGTTTGTTCTTGGCGCCTGCCGTGAACCATCATACGTTAGTGTTAGAGTATAGTTCAAGCAGCCAGATTATGTTCATTTTACAAATTATCATTTATGTTTGAGTTTCAATGTTGGTACATTTTTAACAATCATTGTTAAAAGTAAGAAGTGTTTTATAACGTTTCATTTTTAAAATGACAATTCTTGCGTTTCGAAATGACAAGTCCTCAAATAACGATTCTTCTTCTAAACTCAAATAATAAATGAGGTAACAAATACATATATACAAGAAATACTACTCAAGTTAGTCTCAAAAGACAACAATCACGTTGTAAATTATTTATAACAGGCAAAACTAAGATAATACGCAGATTTTGTTTTTAAATCCAATCGGTTCTATATTAAATTCATGCAACGCATTGTATTTCATTTTGTAATTAATCTCATTTTTTAAGGGACATTTATTAAAAATTTTAAAATGTTATTTAAGTTAAAAAGTCGAATGACATTTCCTTATTTTGATAAATAATATTTAGAAATATATGAATAATACAATCAATTTAAATAACAAGGTATTACATATCAGAATAATATGATAACATCATAAAATAAAAACCAACAACTCATCTCTATGTATGAGTTGACCACCTGCCTAAGTTGACCACTAAAGTAGTGTATTATAAGTTGACAACTTACAGACAGGTGGTTTCATTGCATTTATATGTTACCAGCAAAGTATGCATTCTATATAATGCCTAGGCTTTGCATGTAATACTGGATGTTTTTAGGCAAAGTATGAAATATGAGAACTATTACCAACCTTCTTCTTCTTCTCATTGGCACGACAGCCCAGGATGGGCCATGGCCTTCTCAACAAGCCTATGCCAAGACATTCTTCCCTTAGCCAAGGTTCTCCAGTTAATTATCTTTAAAATTTGTAGGTCCTTTTCAAGGCAGTCTAAAAATCTTAGGTTTGGTCGTCCTCTTTTTCTTGTACCCGTTGGCCTGGCACAGAAAACTTTTTTGGTTGTCCTGCTATCCTCCATTCTTATAATGTGGCCTGCCCATTTAGTCCTTTGAATTTTGATAAATTTAATAACATCAGGTTCTTTATATGCTTTGTAGTGTTCCGTATTTGATCTTCTAAACCAGGTACCGTTTTTACTTATTCCACCAAAAATGCTTTGCAGTATTTTTCTCTCAAAACTAGCTATCATATTTTTATCTCCACGGGTCATTGTCCAGGTCTCACATGCATATGTAAGCACTGATCGTATAAGACATTTATAGAGTAACACTTTTGTTTTTCTTTTTATTAGGCTTAACTTAAGATATTTTCTTAGGGCATAAAAACACTTATTGGCCATCGTGATTCTCGTGTGTATTTCTTGTGTAGTGTCATTTTTGTTGTTAATCTTAGACCCAAAATAGGTGAAGTTATCAACGGTTTCGAATTTGTATGCTCCAATTTCAAACTGTGTTTCTTTATAGCCAGCTTTTGTGCAGGGCATATATTTAGTTTCATTTTCATTCCAACCTTACCAACCTTCATTACCAACCTTAGGTAATGTTTATAATACCTAGACATTCTATAGAATGACGAATGCTGTTTAGGCAATGTATTTTGCTATTTATAAAACTGAGATACATTCGTCAAAAATGCAAATCTTATTGTGAAAAAATAACCAGAGTGCCAGTAATACAATTATTCCAAATGTGTAAAGAAAAATGAAAGCTGTACTAAATAAAATTTGTGTTCCTTTCATATTAAGGAGAAAAAAATTTCATGTAAAAATAATATATCAAAATTACTAGGTGTAACAGGGTAGACTTGAATGATGTTTTGAATTACATTTCATTACATTTAAAACGAATAGGAGGAAATGAATTTCGTACTTTGCTGGATTCTCATTTGGCATTCTGTAGAATATCTGCCAAATGGGTGAAATATGAATCGTTTCATGCATTGCCAGCAAGTTTTAGGCATTATATACATAGGCCTAAGAATTCCGTATTTCAGACTTCACCGGTAACATATATAATAGTGAAAAGAAAAATCCTATTTATAATTACAAGAAATTGAAAGACTTATAATATAAATTTTCGCAAAACAAAAAGACTTTCAAAATCACAGTATTTTTTGACTGAACTAAAAGCTTTATGCATGCAAAAATGTGATATCTCGGGTTAATAAAATTGTGAAAAAAATGTATTGAATCGTATCACCCGTTTCAAGAAGCGTCTTTGTATATTAAATGCATAGCCAAGCGTGAAACGAGATAAGAAATATAAGGCTTATTTGGAAATAAGATTTGCTGACGCCGCAAGATTTTTTTGCTGTGGAAAAATATAACAAATTCCCGAGTCATCATTTTTTACGATTGTCTTGTTGTAGAAATAAAAAGAGTTCAATCTGAGAAACGAAATATAATCTCGCACTTTTTTTAAATGGAAAAAAATGAATAAAATTAAAAGTTTTTTTTTTAAATGTCGTAAATGTAATTCTAAATAATGCAAAATTTAATAATGTAAACATTGTTTTTAAAGTACTTCATTATAAAATTTTAGAAATTTTGTACAAATTACTAAAAACAAATTAAAATTTTTTTTTTGCCTTAATATGAAACTGATTTTATACAAACAAGAGGTTTTTGTTTCATAGATAAATACTAAAATAGTCCATCATGCACTGCTTTGACGAGGATAAGTCGCCAAGCTTCTAATGAGATGTTCTATGTTCTTAGGCTCTAGATCAGGGTTTCTTAACCTGTGGTTCATGAACCCCTAAGGGGTTCATGAGTTATATTTTGGATGTCTGCTGACTTCTCCTAATTTTTAAAACGTTTGGAAGCCTACCCATTGCTTGTAAAGCGAGTTATGGCAGCTATAATTCCGTTTGCTACAGTGTATCTTTGCGAAGCGGGATTTTCCACAATTGTGACAATAAAAACATAACATCGAAATCGATTGAATGTTGAACATGATATGCCCGTTTACTTTGTTGAAAACCATCCCCCAATTCAATTTGTAGAGTAAGGGAAAGCAGTAGCGACCTTCAAATTAAAAATTTTAGTTTTAAAAATTTTGTATACTATTAAAATAATAAAATTAAATGTTTTCTAATAATTGACGTTTTTTGCAATTATTTTTATCACAGGGGGGTGGTTCGTGACTTCTTAAAAAATTTTAAAAGGGGTCCATTACATCAAAAAGGTTAAGAAACACTGCTCTAGATGCATCAGGAAGTGCATCAGGATAATAACATCAGGAAGTGATGCATCTAGAGCCTCGAAATTTCTGAAAGGCTTTTGCTTGGAAAAATTGTCGCCAATGTTTACAAGATCGCGCAAATGCTCACAAAGTTGGTAAAGTTTCACTGTCAATTATGTTGTATGTTATTAATTGTCATTATGTGTTGTTAAAATTCTTAAAAAACTAAAATGTAGAATTTTGGGAAAATGGTGCGTTGTAACTAAAAATTAATTACTGATTCTGATAATTATTAATGGTAATTATTTCCCCCCAAAAATATTTAGACTTTAATATTCAGAGACCAGCCATTTACATCTGAAAAGCATTTTTCCTGCAGTAAAGTGTTATTATCTGCTAATGTATGAACTACTGGCATATTTTCTACTACTTACATATTTTGTTTTGACCCATAAATTCTGGTTTCGAGTTAAAAATGAATTTCGACCAGTAGGACCATCACATATAAAATTATTACTACCACTAAAGGTTGAAGTAAAAAGCGTTGACACAAAGCTTCTTAAACAGATTTGTTTCTAAAAAGAATTCCTATTTTTTAATATAAATTTTTTATCTAAATATTCGACTCCTTTTTAAAGCTTTATTTTAGCTGAATATTCCATTACTTTTGAAAATTTTATTTTCCTGAAATTTTAGCACTTACGTACTCTGTTCTGATCGATAAATCCTGGTTTCGAGTTAAAATGAATTTCAACCAGTAGAATTACTATATACTAAGTTACTACTACTACAAAAGGTTGAGGCAAAAGGCGCTGACAAAATCTTAAACACATTTTTCCTTAAAAAAAATTCCCACTTTTAAATATAATTTTTTTCTATTTAAAAATCCTATTTTTTTAAAGCTCTATTTCAGCTAAATATCCTATTACGTCTGAAAATTTAATTTTTTTAAATTCTACTACTTGGATAATCTGTTCTGATCAGTAAATTCTGATCTGGTATTCCGACCAGAAGAAAAGCTATTTATAAAATTATCACGTTCGTTAAGGGCAAAGAAAAAAAGCATTGATAAATGCTTTTAAGCATTTTTTCCCGAAAAATTCTTATTTTTAATGTAATTTTATTTCCTCTAAAAACCCTAATCTTTCTAAAACTCTATAGTGGCTAAAAATTCCATTACTTCCGAACATTTTTTTTCTGAAATTTCACTTCTCTGAAATCCAGTTTCTTTCAAGAATTCTATTTTTTGAAGAACTATCTTTTTTTAAAATTTTGTTTTTTAGTTTGGTTTCTTGTATTTTTATTCTTTTGTGTTCCTTTGTAAATTATCAACTAAATAATTGTTTTAGGTTCATAGAATTCTGACGCAAGTTTGTGGTGCAACTTGATTCTAACAACCTTTTGATAGATGAAGGTTGACATGGTCGATAACTAAACCCCTTATTCAAGTTAATTTGTAAGATTATGTACTTTATAGCTTTCTTCCTCTTATTTTAAAGAAAAAACGCGTTGCTTTGCCTTCCATTTACAGCAAACCTCAACAAGAGTGTCACTCACGTGAAATTAGTGATTATATAAATGTCCACTTCAATTTCAAAAGTATGTCTGAGTTAAGCACGAGCAATAAAAGTTTGCTTCTTGAGAATTTTTCTGATTCCAGAGCACTTTATTTCTTCACCATGATGGCCATATTGTCATAATCCTGACGTCTTCATAATATGGGGCAATAGAGAAAGTAATGACTCTAAGTTTAGAACATTTCTGTCCATAAATACACTGATAGATTGTTTCTGGCTATATTGCTTAAAGTTGTTCTTATTGATCTATTTTTATCTTCTTTCTTTTATCTGCGGTGATAATTTTGTTTGAAATATATTTTAGGTAATCTCAAAACTTTTATAGACAGAGAAGTAATAGTATGAAATAAACTAACAAATTTGAAATCTTTCTTAATTTCAAATATTTTTGCTTATTAAAACAAATAAACGTTTAAAAATATTGTTAAAAAGAAGGACTTAAAATACCATACGGGATTTTTCTAGAAAAAAGTGCTGAGAAATAAAAAGTTCTTACTTGCGTGCAATAATAATATGGTATTAAAAATTTCGGAATTATTTGTTTGCGGGAACAAAATAAATCCACGTGCGGCACTTTCTGCCTTACCACGCTAGTTCTGCTATTGGAATAGTAATTTCTTTCACCACAATCAGGTTAGCATACAAATGACAATCGTTTAGTTCTGACACGGTATTGATTTAACACGATCAGACTGGTAGACCAATATTATCAGTTTGAACTTTTAGGAATTTGACCGGTAGAACTGTAATTGTTATGATAAACAGGTCAGACGATTAGACTAACGGCAATAATTTTGATTTTATACGATTAGACCGATAATTATAATTAATCAGGGTCAAAGTGATAGAACGGAATTAGTTATGGCTTATTAACAGTCAAATCGAACTGTAATAGTTATGATAAACAGGTCAGACCATTAGACTAACGTCACTAATTTTCATTTTGTACGATTAGACTGATAATTATAATTAATTAAGGTTAAAGCGATAGAACGGAATTAGTTATGGCTTATTAACGGACAAATCGGTAGACTAACGCGATAACAAAAAGACTGAAACTGATTTAATTTTTTTTTACTTTTTATTGCATGCGTTATTCAGGTGTTAATTTCTCTTTTCAGCTGGTTCTTTTTGTTGCAGCTGCTTGTTGCTATATTTTTATTTTGGAGATAAATATTTATTTTATCTGCATATTTCGCAGATTTCAACATAAATTTAGAGGTTTTGAGAAAAATGCTTCTAGAATTCAATAAAAAATTTGCATAATTTAGAAAGGGATTACTCGTATTCAAAAGGGATTATTAGCATTTTGCAAAAGATTGCATTGTTTCAAAAGTTTAAATTCGTTAAAATGTGTATTATCTTTGAGATAAAATTTGTATTTGATTTCACATTGACTTGCAAATGAAATATCGCTGCCTTTCAATAAAATGGAGAAAGATAAAATTATTCATATGAAAATGATGTAAATATCTGAGAGTTAAAATAAAATTAATAGGTAAATAAAAACTAAAGACTTAGAAAATATCAAAATATAGTTTTATAGAATATTTTTGCATAAAGATACTAACATTTATCATTATTTGAATTCAAACATTAGAGATATTTGCTCGTTTCTCACATAGAAAATTATATCAATTAATTTTTCAGATTTTACGAATGTTATACAAGCGATTTTTTTTCTATAATCAAAATAACTGATAACCTAACTAGCGTATCTGTACATTGAAATAAATAATATTATTAGAAAGGTCGGAATGAAAATTTAAATAAATATAAAATCCTTACATTGATATTAGTTAAAATATTTACTAATTAAATGTTTAAATTCGATGCAAACATGTAAAGAATTGCAATTTAACTCAGTGCAAAAGTTAAAAAAAATTATTGTTTGGTATTATTATTAATAATAGCAAAATATTTCAATTTGAAGCAATTAAATTACTACACTATGGCTTAATATGTAACTTAATTTTAACTCTGTTTTACAAAACTTTCTCGTTAATTATTATTATTTATGATGAATAAAAATATTTTAGCAATAAGATTTAAGTTAAATAATGTTTCTTAGCAATGCACATAAATTGTTTAATATGAATTTAGAACAAAAATCTTGTTTATTTTCCCTGTTTTTTTGTAGTTCAGAGATATAAACATCACTATTTAGTTTTTTCAAATAAATACTTTATTCCCATTGAAATTTAGAATGTTCAGAAAGTAGTTTGAGGCAGGAGGGTGTGGGCGAACATAGACCACTTTCATGAAGATGAAAGTAGTCCACAAACACAGCATTTGCAATGAAGTTAATTTTCATGCTAATCATGTTTTATTTTGGTATTTAAAATTGCAGAGATTACCCAAGTCAAAATTTTTGATGGTACAATTAAGAAAGTTTGATGGTTTATGTTGGTTTCAGTACGATTCATGATGGTCCAACATCATTTCATGGCCACCATCATCCACCATTTTCCCTTTTGCGTTCATGGTTTTTGATATGCCAACAAACTTCCATCATTCTATGATGGAAAATGCTACTTCAATACTATTATGATTAACAGTCAAGGGAAGTTTGATTCTCATGGACCAACAATCCATGATAATCTGTGATGGTTCCAATTATTGGTTTCAATGATAGTTTAATAGGAATTCTTGTTGATTCTCAGGAATATAAAATCAAAACAATTTTTTTTATGTTAGATCATCATACATACACACCAAATTCCTACATTGAGATGATGGTGGCTCATGATCATTCCAACATTTGATTTCTAAGAAACTATGATGGAAATTTCTGATGGTTCAACATGATCAAACCATCAAAACAAGTTGCTATTCTTATGTTGGACCCTCATAAATCAATCCGAATTTCTACATTGAGGTGATGGTCACTTACGTTGGTTACCATCAAAAAATATATTGGTTCATGATAGAAGTATTGATGGTTACCATCAAGATTATGTTGGTCAATCAATGGAAAACTATCAAAAAATTTGACTTGGGCGGATACTGTTTTTTGAAAATACTCCTTATACATCCTGCAATAACTATAATACCATTCATGTTTAATTTTGACATTTATCATTGCAAACCATTACAGAAACCACCACACCACATTTTGATGTTTTTCCAATGTAATTCTTCCATATTTTTATCAGCTGAAAAGGTGTTAAACTTAATGTTGAACATATATCCCCGTGGCGCCACGGCGACAATGTCGCAGAATGTTACTGAGTTCTTGTAGAAAGATTTTTCTTTTGGGAAGTAAAAAATTTTGGTTTTCTTTTCTGCAGAAATTTTCGAAAGCTTCTATCTTCTCTTCAGAATTATATTCAAAATTATATGCCATTCATGCGCATCGAAATGGGAAAAAAGGCTTGTAATTTTTCTATTTTCATTTGAGAAAAATGAAGTAAAAAATGTGGTTTTCTTTTCTGCAGAAATATTCCTTCTATTTTTTTTTTGGCAGTTATTGCTATTGATTTCCACATAGTTTTTAAAATCCGATATTATTTATTACAACAGCTGAATCTTGAAATGAAAACAAGCATTTGTAACCCCCCTTTTTAAAGAGTTAGATTTGGCGTGATTTCGCAGTCGACTTTTTTTAAATTTTATTTTTTTTATAGTTAGTTACTGTTATGGATTTCACAATTTCTAATTTGTTTTTAAATTTGATGATGACTTACAAAGCAAGAAAAAGGAAATGATCAGTATATTTTCTCCCTACATAATGCGAGAATATAGCTCATAATAATAGAATAAAAAGTATTACATATTCAATTTTAAAAATTACATTATTTTTTGCAAAATTGTTTTTTTTTTGAAGTTGACGCTTTTGTTACTTTAAATTAGTAACATATATATTTGTCATTATTAAAAGTATCTTGCTGAAAGATATTAATGCTGGAGAGATTTGTCGCAGAAAGCCCGAAAAAATTCTGCCACAGGGTATAATTCTAGTACTAATCTCCGCTCACACTTCAAGAAAAACAGCAGTTCAAGCTTTGTAAACCCTGAATGTTAAATCGCATTTTTTTTCTCAGTCGTCGTAGTTTTGCATTAATCTTGGTTATAAACGCAATTTATTAGTTTAACAGTAATAAAATTTTGCATAGGAACAGCCTTAGTTTTTTTTTTTTTTTTTTTTTTTTTTTTTTTTTTTTTTTTTAAATAAGTGTGTAAAGTATGTTAGGATTAATTTATGTATAAGTTTTAAAAATGTCTACATAAAATTCTTATAAATTTTGTTCATATATTTTTATAAACTATATTCATATAAATTTTAAAGTTTTTTTTTAATATGATATCTTTATTTTAAAATTTACTTAGCTAAAAGCAACTTCCTTCGTATTTAATGAGTGACTGCGTCTTCCAAGTAGGATGCTCGTTCGTTTGGGTTAAGAAAAAAACTGGAATAAAATTCATGCATGAAGAGCATGAATCGTGCAATAGGATTAAAAGATCTCTTCGCAATCACAATCTTTAGTAATCTTTGTCTTATCACGTTCTTCGTATTCATAGTCTTGAATCATTCTCGAAAATGAAACATACTATACAGATTATGGTTTTTGAAATAATACACGGATTAAATAAGTCTGGTAGATATACCACATTGAAAGGTAATGTCATTTCTGCTACAAAAACTATAACCGTGGTTAAAAAAATCAAAATATATGCATTTTATTTGATAATTTTTCCATTCATATGGTAAAGGTTTACCGAAAATTCGGGTTTTCAAAAGTATAGTTCTTATTGACATACATTTAGTAAGGAAAAAAAACTTAAGGAGTAAATTTAACCAAATAAATGGTGTTTTTGCCATGCTCTAAGGTTTCATGATAAATTTACCAAATATTATCATATTTCCTTAATTTTATCACATATTTTAAAACCATATTTTATTGTTAATTTTTTCAAAATCATTACAAAAGTGTTTCTGCAGAAATCACTGAGCTTTTTGAGGCTCCAAACCATATTTTATTGTTAAATTTGCCAAAATCATTATAAAAGTGTTTCTGTAAAAAACTGAGCTTTTTGATGTTCCAAGCAATATTTTATTGTTAATTTTGCCAAAATTACTACAAAAGTGTTTCTGCAGATATCACTGATCTTTTTGATATTCAAACCCATATTTTATGGTTAATTTTGCCAAAATCATTACAAAAGTGTTTCTGTAGAAATCACTGCGCTTTTTGATGTTCCAAACCATATTTTATTGCTAATTTTGCCAAAATCATTACAAAGTGTTTCTGTAGAAATCACTGCGCTTTTTGATGTTCCAAACCATATTTTATTGCTAATTTTGCCAAAATTATTACAAAAGTGTTTCTGCAGATATCACTGATCTTTTTGATATTCAAACCCATATTTTATGGTTAATTTTGCCAAAATCATTACAAAAAAGTTACTGTAGAAACCACTGAGCTTTTTGATGTTCTTATAGACCCAGAAGCACTGTACTTTTTTATCACCTTCTAGTAGTTTTGACCATACTTTTTTGCAGAGTATTAAAAGACGAGAAAAAACGATGCCAAAATTTGGGTGTCAGATAAATGCAAAAGGCAACTATTTTATAATGAAATTGGAAACCTGTCTTGAGATATTCATAAACTTTATTTCTCTAAAATTTTGTGTGATTAAACTATTAAAACTTTCTAAAAAAGTTATAATCAAAACTTTCCAGGTGAAAGATTTTAAAGAGCAGATTTTGTTTTATCAACAATTAATTCAAGTTTAGAAGTATCTATGGAGATTCAATTATGATGTAAATAATCAAGAATGTATTGTTTATTATTTCGTGAACACAGATTATCCATTGTTGAAACAAGTTTCAAATATTTATTTGCTTACTGAGTTAAGTACATAGTTTAAGTATTCTTAGTTTTAAATCGTTACTTTCCGAAATATGCTAGCAATTTTAAAAAGGAAAAGTTAATATATTATTTTTACCGGGTGTTCCAAAAGTGATAATCAAATTGAAAAGCAAATAAAAGAGAAAAGAAGGAAGAAAAGCGTACGATTAAATAAAATTTGTAAATGTATCACATTGTGCATGAAGTTTAGTGAATCTCTTAATCATTTAACAAAACTTTTTAATTGTGACTTATAATGCTATGTTAATGTAATTTGCACCGAAATAACAGTTGTAAAACTGTCAATGGATTTAGACACCAATTTAAATAAGTTTTTCTTGAAACATCGCATTAAGTGAATATCAGAGAATAACATTATAATAAATAAAAAATTCTTTTAGTTATAAATTAATTTTGGTTTCTCTCGGTAGTCTCTTTTGGTTTTAAATGACTTAGAAAACAAAAAAAAAAATTAAAAAATTAATAATAGCGGAAAAGAATAAGAAAAATAAATATTGCAGGCAAAACCATTAAATTTTGGATACTAATATATATATATATATATATATATATATATATATATATATATATATATATATATATATATATATATATATATATATATATATATATATATATATATATATATATATATATATATATATATATATATATATATATATATATATATATATCACTCAACAGGCTCTTGACTGTTTTTATATATTATAATGTTCAGTAACAATAATTTCTGATTTAATAACATTCATATTTCTGATTGGCTAGTTAATGAATTTGAAGCATAAGACTTGCCAACGATTCATTAGATTCTGCAACAACATCATCCAATTTTTATGTATTCATAAATATTTTCCCAGCGCCATCTGTTGACGAATTTTGAAGCTTGTTGAGAATAAATGACGCATCTTCCTTCACAAAGTGACAGGCGGTAAATTTTCCCCTCCTTTCCTTTTTCTTTCATTGGGCATATCAAATAAGAAAAAAAAAACGATTTTTGGAACAACTGGTAATTAAAGGAAGAAAATATCCCGATAACATTGAGGTAGGTAGGTACTTTATTTACGTAGCACTAGAGCTGCACAATGGACTATTGGCGATGATCTGGGAAACATCCATTCGAATGATCCGAAGATCTGTCATTGCAATTTTGATCCTCTGCAGAAGGATTAGCACGACGACTTGCGTGTGAAGTCGAGTACTTTAAAGTAGAACAGTTAAACGAGGACCGATACCACGCTCCCTTGTTCCTTATGCAGGCTGATCAAAGAGGTCAACCACTTTCTTACTGACGGCAGCCAGTGATCTCGGTATCTTACTGAGGACCGTGTCTTTACGATCAGTCCACTGCGGAACGCAACTACATTGAAATAACGTAGAAGAAACGCAGCTATAAATCAGTACAAATTTAAACGAATTGCAATGATAAAATATTCTGCATGTGCTTTTATTCTTAAAAAGCATAGCTATTATGACTTGAAAAGTATGCGTATCACGATTTAACCCCTTCCTTCTCGCTCCCGTAATATTGACGGGCTGGAGTGTTCAGTAGTAATGTGCCATCAAGAATAAAACTAATTCATTTCTTTTGCCCGGAAAACATTTTATTTCTCATTTTACACACCAGATAGCAATATCAGAATATTTTTTAAGGTAATTGTAGATAGTTAGTCTATTTTAAACTAGATTTCAGCACTAATCAAATACGTAATACAAATACAAAAGCCAAAAAAATAGGCACCTTATTGACCGTTTTCTTGAAAATTAACCGATCGTTAAGGGGTTAAAAAGCATGGTTATTATTGTTGTGTCATATCACCTAATTTGTTTCACAAAAATTAATCATGAAAGAAGAAGTAACTTGATTTGAATTCTCGATTTATTAATATATTCAAATAAGTTTACATTTGTTGTCAAATTCTGGACAGAAAAGTAAAATGGAAAGTCAAATCATGCGGATATATTTAGTATAAAGAAGCAGTTTTGAGTGACAATGTTTCACACTTCAATGAATATAAATGACAAGAAAGGATAGTTTTCAGATTCTCATGAATTCTATCATATAACAGAAGAATCCAACCATGAATTTTACTTTTTTGAGGGGAATTTAGAAAAGACGGTATATTGGGAATGGTAGATGAATAACATGATAGGACTAAAGATAAGCATTGCATTTCTGCGATTCATAAATAAATAATATAAGTTAACTTCTTAAAGAATGAATACAAAAATTCCCATGTTTTCTTAAATAGTATTATAAAAACCAATTAAGTTACGTATCCATTTGTAGGTATACTATTATAAGAAGACCATTTTACAAGTTACTATTTAAAAGTAAAAAATATAAACATGAAAATCGAGAGACGAAAAAGAGGAACGAACTCATTAAAACGTTCTTTAAAGTCTGATAAAATTATGAGGTGTTCCAAACAATCACCTTTCTGCACATTTCCGTTTCCTCTGGCATGTTTACCAGCCCCATCTTCCTCAACAGTCATTATTCATATTATATTTGTTTGTTTTTTCATGTCCATATTATTTATATGTAACGTTTAGCAAGGTTTTAAAAATATATATTAAGGGTGGTGATTTCAGACCACAGTAAATATGTATATATTAATTAAAAATTGATAAAATCAAAAATGGTTTTCTTTTTATTGACAGTTTAAATAGAGCATAAGAAAAACCGTGGTGGCTCAGGGGACAGAACGCTCACCACCCAATGAGGTGGCCCGAGTTTGAATCCCAGCGATAAGGATTCCGCAACCGGCTCCCATCGACCACAGTACTGACGTAAAATATCCCCAGTGGTTGACGCATTATGGGTTAGAGTCACGCCTTTCAGTCAGGCTAACCGTGGTTTTCCTCACCATGTAATGCAAATGTGGGTTAGTTTTTTAAAAAATGTCCTCCACGAAGGCAAATTTCTCCCAATACTTGATCCAGGATTTCCCTTGCTTTTTTGGATTGGGTTCAAAATTACAAGTCTTCGGAGTTGAACATGGATAGTCATAAACTCAGAATTGGGTCCACTGTTAAACGCCGGTTTTAAAGTGAAATGTAAAGTATGTTTATATCGATAGAAATAATAAAATCTATGATAGTTTTCGCTTTATTAACCGTTACAATAGTGCATCAAACAAGTGCAATATTACTACCTACTCAATTATTTAAAAAGTACTTAATCAAAACAAATGTCACAATCATATTTTATTTATTATTAATCGATATTTCGATCTATACATTTTATGTTTAGATAACATATGTGATGGTTATAGATTACGAAGTGCAACATAAACTATCTTCTTGCTAATCTCTTCTCATATATGTATATATATATATATATATATATATATATATATATATATATATATATATATATATAGCACTCTGACTAACTCTGACTATATAGCAACTAAGAAAGCACTCTGTTTTGCGGATATAATCGTGTGGGCTGAAGAAAATATTATATCTTTTTCCGGTTTTTTAATTAACATTTCATTTCATATTTTTTAAAAATTTTTTTTTTATTTATTTTTTTATTTTATTTAATAAACTGTTGTTTGGTATTTTTTACTTATTATTTCCCACCCACCTTTTTTTTCATATCTCTATAATTTTTCTTTGTTTTATTCTTCATTTTGATATATATATATATATATATATATATATATATATATATATATATATATATATATATATATATATATATATATATATATATATATATATATATTATATATATTACTACTTACCTACTAGGTTTTCGAAACAATGACTTAATAGTATGATTAATAATATATCACCAACAATAATTCCATTTAATTCCAAATATTGGAAAACCATTGAATTATTTTCACAAAGTACAATACATTCTTGGTATTCAATGAGTTCCCTTACAGATCGTTCAGTTTCAACCATTAACTACTTTTACGTGACCCAATTCAAACTTTATGCCCATTCCACTATAAGTTGGCTTATATGCTTGGCACGAATTCAGCTCAGATTTATCGTATTTCCAATATGACAAATCTCTCATAACGGTTCAAGTTAAATAGAGAAAACATGGAACATCCTTCTCTATTAATTATTAGTTTGGATAATGGACAAACTAAGTCTCAATATTTGTTTGCTTACACTTAACTTAATTTAGATATCTATAGGATACATCTTCTGTGTTTGTTTTAAAGTATGATTTCCAAGATGATTTTGAAAATGCTTCAACGGTTGATGTTTATTTTTGAACGTGTTTTTCGAAGGCTCAATCGTTACATCAAATTTTGCTTTTTTGTGAATAATGTTCTATTTTCATAACTGCTACATGATTTCTATTTTCTTAACTGCAGTGCGTTTGTTACATCTGTGCTGTTTTCAAATATGTAGTTTGTTTGCTACATGTACTATTTTCATATCTACAGTGTTTTTGCTACATGTATTTTCATAACTGCAATGTGTTTTCTACATGTTTGCTATTTTTATATCTGCAGTGTGTTTGCAACCTGTTTGCTATTTTCATAACTGCTGTGTGTTTGCTTGCATGACTGTTGAGTCAATTTATTCCTTTCTTTAGCCGGCGCTCCCCATATACTAATTCTGAAAATGCGCTTAAAATCAAAAAAATAAATAATGAAAGCCTCAGATTTGCAAAAATGAAAAGCATTTGCGATCTAATTTTGATATTAAAAAAGAATAACTCCTCTCTGCATTATTTGGACTCTTAAAATGCTGAAAAATTTAAAAGTAATTAGCTGACTTTGCTAATTTTTATCTAAGAGGAAAAAAACAGCCAAACTGGAATTTCTTTTTAAAAAATCTCATAATTTCGAATTTATTTAAGTTATTCATCCGTTCTAAGTATATCTTTTACGGGAACATGGAACATGGTCTATATTGTTTTTAATTAGAGCTTTGCCTGAAGTGCAAAGCACTTGAGTGGCGGATTTTCTTTTATTTTCCCAGGTGAAAAAAATTTCCAAAAACACTTTTAAACAGTGTGTAAAAGTCAGTGTTGTACACTGGAACAATTTTATTTTTTAAAAACAAAGTAATAATTCAAGGATGTAGAAAATTTTGGGGAAATACATAAGTTTGTCTTTTAATATAGCTTTTTGTGAACGAATTCTGAGAAAAGAAATTAGATTGAGAATGAACGTTCCAAGGTAAGACATGGTACAAAATGTATCTTGTTACAAAAATACGGATTCTTTAAGATTCGATTTCTCAGCAACTATTCTTCGCTCCAATTTTGTATTTTGTCATGTAAAATTGTATTCTTTAAAATGTTGTAAATAAATAACTTCAAAATTTAAAATTTTTTCTATCATTATTAAGCAAAATGCTAAAAAATAAAAAATAATTAGTAAAAGTTATTTTTTGCATGGATTTATCTTTGTATAAACGAGTCTTATAATTGCATGCAAAATTTTTCAATTTGCTTAAAAAGTCCTTGATATGGTAAAATACTCAAAAAACAAAATTAACATCCAAACTTTGAACCACTCTCCTGACCAAATTATGGGGACCATATTTACCAGATTGCAGCTGCGTCCTATATTTCGGGAGACAAAAATCCGACTCCTTGAAAAAAGAAGAATGTTTATTCAGAGAAAGTACGTTTTTGTGCTTCGTCGTAACGTAAATATCGTCTTCACTAATTGATTTGCATATTTGAGGCCGCCATTAAGAATGACTCCTAGAGCATGAACATCCGATCATTAGATCAAAAGGTTTTCAGGGTGGTACATTCTTTTGGCGCACTGTACTTTGCATGTTGTAACTTGGACCATTGAATTTAATTCTTTGATTTACCACTCATTTTGTGAGATCTTTTCTTTAAAAATTATTAGTTGATCGCATTTGAATGCGATTTATTGATGCTACTGATATTCATATAATTGAAAAACTTATTTTTCATGTAGTCTGTATGAGCTTATCAATAACAAATCAAGCAGATCATTACTGTAATAACAGAAAATCATTAAGAGAATTTCAAAGAAATAATTTAGCAGCGCCTTTTGAAAATTTACTAAGAACACAAAAACTTTTACATATTGGGAGTAGTATTTCTTACAGAGAAATAAAATTCTGTTGATTTTTCTTTTTGCTCATACTTAGGCCACAGCAAGCCTTTTTTTTTATTGTGTAAGGTAAAACAATTGATTGTGCATGGTGCGTATTTTTTCAATCTCAAGTTGACAAATTATGCAACTTAAAACTGTATCCTTGTAACAAAAAAAATTCCAAAATTGAAATAGAATCGATTGAATAGATCTTCAGATCGGACAATTTAAATATATTAAAATTTAGCACTAAATCTATTATTTAATTATAAAATTTTTATTTTTATTTCGATTCTCAGAAACTATTCGGTCTTTTTTGTACTGTATTCGCGCACCGTACTTGCAGTGATAATGAGTCTATTTAAAATGTAATGATTATAATAAACTGTTCTTGTGTACGACAGAATAATTGTTTTTTACGTTTAAGTTAAGGATTCACGATTTCTTAAAAGAAATCAGCTAATAAGATAATGTTTTATGATAATTTCACAATTTGTTTCCGCCTTATTTATTGTTTATATTGTACTTTAATCTATAAGTACAGACGCATGGATGAATGGAAGAAATGTTAACGAATTCTCTTATAATTAGATATAACCATGATTACTCTTAATCAAAATTATTATAATTAAAATCACTAATTTATTAATTAATTATTTTATTAATTAAAAATGGAAGAAATGTTAACGAATCCAGTAACCAAGATTAGATATAACTCTCATTACTCTCAATCAAAATTATTATAATTAAAGTCCTCAATTAATTAAATAATTAAAATCAGATGCAATCTTATTTTTTATTTGCTATTGTTAAATATTATTTGAATAAAGTTACATTCATATGCATTTAACGTATGTCACTATCATTAATTTGTTTTGTCCAAAAAATTACATTAACAACATCATATTTGCATCAACGCTTTTATTTTGAGCATGAATTAAATGTATTAGATACTTTGATAAAGAAATGTTTAATAATAGTAAGTACTAGCTAATGCTAATCATTAATGTTAACGTAGAACTAATACTATCAGAATTATTAAGTACTATCGGTAAGTGCTTGCCATTTAATAAGCTATTAGAAAATGACATTGCAAAGTTATTTTCATGACATTGTATAATTATTTTCTTATGCATAAAGATTGGGGTAATTATATTTTTAGAATAAATGTTTTTTTTTTGTTTTCGCGTTGTGCCATATTTTTAGCCCTATTTGCTGATTTTTAGCCATATTGTCGACTTTCGCCAAAATTTGAAAGGAGTTTAATCGGTATTTTATGGTATATCTAATTGATTATTTACATGCCCAGTCAGGTATGTAAGGATAAATAAATACCCATTTATACCTATAAAGCAAGCATTAAAAGTTTATTTACAAATATAATTATAAAAAAAATAGCATTTTTCACTGGGATTCCTAAAAATGGCAAATGGTTTGAAAATTTAGTTAAAGAAAAACTGAAGGAGACAAAAACACACGATTTGCTGTGTATCGCTTAATAAACCAGTTTTATTCTCCCAAAGTTTCAATATTACATACAAAGTTCAACACCAGATGGCGCTACTAATTGTGAAAAACTATAAAAGCATATTTTGAAAAAAATCTCGAGTTTCGGCCCTAACTTGGTATATTTTGAGGATAAAATTACTAAGCACTCCGTGCAAATATTTGACTGGAAGTGATTTAGCGCGACAATATAATTTTCTAGCCCTGATAACTATAAAACGAGCATTAAAACTTTATTTATAAATATTATCATAAAGGCATTTTAAATTAAAAGACAAAGAAAAAAAAACAGGAGCATTATTATCCAACAACCACCAAGAATTAATTTCCATACCAGCATTACGTAAAGCAAATAAAAACATAACAGATAAGAGAAACAGGAGGTATCTTGTGTAACTACAAGATAATTACATAACAGCACCGTTATGTATACCCTAGGGTGGATATTCTATTTCTCAGAAGACAGATATTCTTTATGAAGCTCTCGCCTAGGAACTTGATAAGTGTAAGACAATATCTAATCATTTTGGGGTCTCGATTGTAAGAATGAAGAAGATTATCGTCAAGGAAGATATCAATTTGGTTTCAGAATCCGTGGAAACTGAGACGCGAATGTATATAGGAGTTTATGCAATTTACTACATATTTTTTGATCAATAGAAAAATAGTTTATTCATAGATTTGACATATTTGTTGGTTAGCTGCAGAAATTGTAACTAAACGCAAAAATGCATTTATTTTTTTCTTACATCATTTTTTTTTATATAGTTTTGGAATTTTTGTACCTGGCGTACTCAAAATGAAAAATGTTTTGAAAACTCAAATTCACAATAAAGTGAAGGAACAAGGTTTTATTCTGACAAAGTTTTAATAGTTTATTTTATTTCATAACTAGCGCTGAACAGTCGATCCAAGTCTAAGTTTACGTCTATCAATGTTCAAATGCGTAGCCTTTTAATATCAAACCCATCCCAGAAAATAAGGTAGCTCCCGGATCAAGCACTGCGACAAAGTAGCCACCATGGGGGAGATTTTGATGAAACTTATCCCCATTCACGTTACATTGGGAGGAAAACCGCAAAAACCTCCCACGTTTCGCCCAACGGAAAGAGGATTCTAATACCTGATTCACAGAGGATATTATATATCAGCATTATGGTAGGGGCGTGTGGGGAGCCGAATTAAACAGCGACAGCTGGAAATCGAACCTGGGACATCTCACTGGGAGGCGAATGCTCTATTCTATGAGCTACTGCTGTTCCAAGTCTTAATATTAGGTAAAAATTTTGACTGCAGATGGCGCTACTAAGTGTAGAAGACTGTAAGAAGCAATGAATAGAATGACATATAAGAAACAATGAATAGAAAAGTATAAGAATGCATATGTGCGGGAAAAAAATTATTATTTGCAGCCCCATTGTGTTTCAATGAGGCATATATTTTTACCGTTAGCAGCTTATCAACCGATAATGATTTTTAATCTTTGTGAGAATGAATTGCATAGTTTCTGTATCATTTAGCATTTCTATAGATCCTTATTCGAGTGGTCTGACATTTGTGCACCACTATGTAGCTAGCATATAGTGCTCATAAATTCATTAAAATAAAAATTTTTGTGCATGAAAGCGGATGAGTAACAAACTTTTTTATTCATTTATTTATCAATTTTAAATTTGCTTTTATGTAGATTTATGAATACATGTCAATAAATCATGTAATTTTAATATAACATGCTTAATAAGTTTTCCTTCATGATGATAGTTTTGGTTTTGGATTTTCATGATGTACACGTTGAAAAAAAAGAGAAAATAATTGTAAATAGGAAGCATTTTGATATAACTTTTAAACATAATTTTTTTTTTCAAAACATTTCCCTGATTTCAGTTAAAATAATAAATATAATTTTTGATAATGTATATTTAAACGGAAATAAATATGCACTCAAGAAAAAAAAAGGAGAATTAGAATTTTTTTTGAAAAACAGCAGTGAGATAGAGAAAAAATGTAATGAAAGATAAAACTTAATTTTTTCTAGTTTTCAACTCATAAATATGTAAATAATCCTTTAAATGGAAAGACGTGGAAATTATAAAAGTTGTTGGATAAACAATCTTAATTTACGTAACTTTATGAACGTGATTCGACGAGAAAAAGTTTTGAAAAGAACGTATGCTATACTTTAGTGTATAACTTTGAAAATTAGTTCCTTTAATATGTATGCGTATACGCATTCCGAATTTACAATATTTGTATAAAAATGAAAAACGGCATGTAAAATTATGTAGATCAAATTTTGTACAATAATAAGTTCACTGTGAATAAATTTAAATACATATCACGAATTTATGAATTTTCTTAAATAAGATAATTATTTTCTGAATTTTGGCTTGAATTAAAGAAAATAAGTGCGCATTACTTCGACATAATTTTCCTTTTATTATGATATTAAACTACAAAGAACTCCTGAATAAGAATTTTAAAAGCCATTGCTTGAATGAAATTTAAACTAATTGAATATTAAATGTTGTTTCTTTTGCTGTCTAAACAAAAACTAGTTTAGAGTCAACCATTTCTACATATTGAAGTTTCTATCTTACCTGCCAGTAAGTATGAGGATAGTTTTTTATGCAAGGGCCTTTCGAAAATAAAAACCAAGCGAAAAAAAAAAATTAAGAAGCAAATTTCTTTTCAAATTCTACATATGTTTTTACATGTGTTTACATAATTGACGAGTTTCTTTAAACACTTATAATGATTTACAACTAGATTTATAATAAATAGTAGAAACTTGCCGCCTGCTCCGATAACCAAGAGGTCACAGCCGTTGTCACGTTCTTGTCATCGTTGTTGTGGTTGCCGCCGAAATGATGAACGAATTATCGGAAAAGATGAAAATCTCTCGGGGCAAGGTCTGGGCTACAGGGAGGTGGGTCCAAACTTCCTAGCCGAAGGATAATGCTCTAATATGAGCTGCTGGAGAGTTATTGTCATGGAGTAGGTAGCAAAATTCTCTGTCAACATGGCAGTATCTGTAAACTTCACAAATCTGCCGATGTTTGCAGCGGATAGGTTTTTTGCCAAAAAAAAAAAAAAAAAAAAAAAAAACGCATCGCTGATCGTACCTTGTGACGATTCAATCGTCTTAAACATTTTAAAGACACGGAACTGAGCAAACAGGTTAACTACACAGTTCGCTACAGTGCATAGCTGTTCCTAAGGAATGCAGGGACTCACTGCGTCGTTCACAACACCTATTTGTGTACATAGCAAAACGGTTCTTAATTAAAAAAACGTGCCTCGTATCATATAAATGTCTAGACGCCTCAAGAAATTTTTTAAAATGAAATGTAGCCATAGCAGAATTTTCCCCGCATAATACACAATAAACCCTTTCGTTATGACAGACCGCTCCTCAGAAGTGACGTCACTGAATTGTGCTTCGTTTTTCGAAGTGTTCAATCAAAAGTGCAACATCAGTTTGCATGTCGGTAAATTTATGTTCAGATTCCGTTATTTAAGTGTTTTTCATTTCATAAGTAAAAAAATGTGCTTTAAGGTCAGTTTCGGTTCGGTTTAATTCGGTTTTTTCCTACCAATTTATAAACTGAAGAAAATTATCTATATAACTTGCGAAACATATTATGTGCATTAAAAATATACTTTTAAGGATATAAATATAAAAGTAGGTAAATTGAATATTATCCAGTGGCATTTTAAAGCAGATTAGGTTGGTTATCAAAGAATTTGATGGTGGGTAAATCAACACCTCCTAGAAGTATGAAGGCCTCAGCACGGATCAATTTAGTAGTCCGATGTGACGAGGTTAACTGCGCAGTTGATGAAAAATAAGAAAGATGTAATTACTTTCGGGGTACTAGGCTGCGCAGTGGTTGAAAATACGACATACGTCATTACGTTTGGACTACTAAAGGATATTTATGGTAACCCGTGCAGAGGCCTACTCTTTTCTAGGAGGTGTTGGGTAAATACGGTGCTCGTACCCACAGAGCAACGCGTGGATGTCGTTTAAATACGACGCTCGTACACATTGCATGTTTACCGGCGAAATACAGCGCTAGTAACGGAATATCATAAACCAGTTAGGTTCAAGGGATGAAAAGATGTTAAATCGTAATAACTGTCCTTTCAGGCAATCGTGCCCATTCCCTAACCAAAAAGCTATAATAGAATGCAGTGTAGGAGTAGCTGAAAGAGATTACTTGCAACACCTTTATTATCCTTCATTTTGTCTGCTTGCCTAGATTGTTCATTCCTCGCATTATAGTTGAATAAGAGATAAGATCCCATGGAATCTGAAGGATTTTAATTTCCCTTTTTAGCCAAAAAAATTGCCGATTTCATTAGCATATATTCCACAACGAGTTGAGACCCATTGCAAAACAAGTTCCTTATGTAGTATTTGCAAAATATATAATAAGTCATATTTAATGTAAAATATAATGCAGTTTTGTTTTCTGTATGAAAATGCTACAGGGACATCGTTTTCATCATAGTTATTTAAACATAACTTGTTGGAACGAATTCACATTCAGTAATGCGGCCTTCTTACTATCAAATTTAATTCTTTGTCAAAGCAGGATTGGAACGCGAAATTTGATAGAGTTGCAACTAAATTTCGGTTTAACAGGTAATTAGCATAAGCCATTAAATATTTCCAAGAGATTATAGATTAATTTAAAGCTAAAATAAATTTAAAAAAATTATTTTCTGCTTTTCTGTTAATACTTGAAAAAAAATATGTTTATGGTTATTAATAAATTTTTTAAAATTTTTTTAAGCAATAATAGGAAGAACAGTAAACATATTTTATGTTATAACCGTCGTTGAACAGCAGACCAATATTTGGGTTTACGACTACTTATGTTCAACTCCGTAGCCTTGTACTTTTGTGCCCAATCCAGAAGACAAGGGAACTTCTGAATAAAATATTGGGAGGAATTCGCCTTCCATCGAGGACTTTTTGATGGAATTAAACACTACATGGAGAGGAAAACCACGAAAACCTCCCATGGTTAGCCTGACTACAAGGGGACTCTAACCCATGATCCACATAGCACTGAGGATATTTTACGCCAGCACTGTGGTCGGTGCAAGCCGGATACGGAATTCGTATCTACCAGCCATCCCTGGGATTTGAATCCAGTTACCTCATTGGAAGGCGAACGCTCTATCCCCTGTACCATCACGGCTCAACAGTAAATATAGAATACATCATACTAACCTTATATACACTAACCTTATTTTCGGTAAGTTAGTGACTCCACGCTTTGCTGAGGATTTTTCGCGCATATGATTTTAAGCGCAAATAAAGTTATCGTTGGAGTTACGGGAAACCAAAACTGTATGCAAATTTATGCACCCTCTATTAGTTCCTTATACTCGAAATGTAGTTATCAGGATTGAAGCTCTAAGATATCATGATAAAATTGAAACATTTACCTATTTTTCTATCTAATTTTAAACAATATTTTATTCCTAATTTTACCAAAATCATTACCAAAGCGCTTCCGTAAAAGTTACGGAGCTTTTATGTGTTCCAATAGAGCAAGAAACGTGATAAATCGTACCATATTCTGATAGTTTCGACATTACTTTTTTTCTGAATCTCGAAAAACTGATTTGTTTTATAAGCATCAAATTAACTTTTGAATTTTCGTTAACATGATTTTGAATATTAAAATACACAATAGATTACTTTTATTCTAGCAACATATAATATTGAATGATTGATTATTTTCACTGGTTAATTTTGCATAAAGTTTTAGTTCCGTTTCAAAAAAACAAAAAAAAAAATAATAACAACTTGTATCAGCTTTTCTGAATAGACATTATTTTAAAACTTTCATTTTCCTATGGGACTAAAGTGATGTTATCAGTTGTTACAGAGACAAAAGAAAAACAATACATTTTACACTTGTGGTAAGTTATATAATTAGTATAAATTGTGTAAATATTATATCTTTATATTTACATAAGGATTTAAACAATTTATACTTTTAGCTGCAGTTGAATTGGCTCATTGAACTGTAAGAGATTTGTGAGAAGATTTGTCTCTTGTTGCCCCTGTACTTATTTTATTTAAAAATAGTTTTAATCCGAAACCTCTAAATTACGTTTTCAAGTAATTTTAATCCAAAACTTCTATTTACATTTTAAAATAATTTCAATTCGAAGCTTCTAATTAAGTTTTAAACTAATTTTTTAATTTAATCACATAAATACACCTTTGTTTAATTCTACTAACTTAAATATACAAAACTCAAAAAATTAAGTAATTTCTACGATCAGCCGAACTTTTACCTTTTTTAAAAACTATCACAAAGAGTAACACATTCCTACTTTCGTTTTCACACTAAGTCTTTTATAGTGTCTTATCTTTAAAACATTCCCATCGCCCTCTTTTTATCACTATATACCTTTCCAGTGTGGTATAATTACATAGATAAGGTTTCACTTAAAATCCCTTTTCACATCACATGATGAGCTTTTCTCTCTCTTCCTTTTTTTTACATTATTCTGCTACCCAACCTTCCTTTTTTGAAACCGTAGTTCTCTTACAGAAGAGATAAATGGAATTAAGTAATCGATCTGTTTACGTTTTTCCATTAAATTCTCCTTTCTGTATATACAAATTATAAAAATAGAGAAGAGGTCGAATGCTTCCATAAAAAAAAAGTGTTTCATGGTGAAACGTTGAAGATAAAATTCGGAGGCCAGGTTGTTTTTGAGGCAATTTAGGAACAGTATTTAAAGAGGAAAAGCGTTTAAAATAACCTGGAATTTTGAAGAAATGATAATAAAACTCAAGTGAATGTCAGGTTGTCGAAAAGCATTTGCGTTGCTTTTAGATAAAAAATTACAACGAAAAATGCCATATTTGCGTTTTAGAACATTTCTTTTTCATACTAAAAATAGTAACATCAATTTAAGAGGACACTATACCACGGAAGAAAATTTTCGTCGAAAATTCTCTTTCTTCTTCATTACTAATTTGAAATTTAAAAGAAGGAAAAAGTAAGTTCATGCGTAGGGGAGAGTGGGGTCAATTGTAACATTTTTTACTTAACTATTTTTAACTAACAAAAAATCCAATATATTATTAGTATTAATTGACAGACGAGTAAAGTTGACTATCCTCTACTAGAAAAAAAATACCTTATTTTAAATGTTATTATATTGGTTATTAACAATTTTTGGCAGTCGTGTTCTTGTTACAATTGTGCCCACTTACGGGGTCAATTGTAACAGTTCATAAATTCAACTAAAACATAGTTAATTATACATACTATCATAGTTGTTTTTCATTGATCAAAATAGTAGTGATATTTTAGGAGTAAAAATAATAATGAGCAGAGATCTAAAGGGTTAAACTTTTAACTTTAAGGGGTTAAAAATTTTAATTTATGCTGTGAAAGGTGACAAATAAAATAGTGCACATGCAACATAATATAAATGATATAGGAAACTATTGGTGGTTCTTAAAGAGTTAAGTAATGGTTTGCAATCATAAGATTATTTATTTTCAGCTGTTACAATCGTCCCTTTACTTATTGTTACCATTGTCCCCAACACGCCATTTCAGCTTCATTTTTTAAAAACAATGCTAGTTAATTAACAAAACTAATCTTTTTTTTGAATTGTTAATTAAGGTGTCCACTTACATATTCGGTTAATAATTTTTATTTGTTTAAGCAAAATTAACTTGCTACAATATAATATTCTAATACCAAAAAAAGTACTTACATAGCGTGAAAATATCTTTTGGGATGTAACTCTTTCAAAAGTACATAAAAGTGGTTGCAGCAGGGGTGTACATGTAGATTTATTAAATACACCTTGTGCACCACCTAGGAACCAAATCTAAAACCCGACACTCGAAATTTTTGCTCTGTTACAATCGTACCCTGCTACAATTGACCCCTCTCTCCCCTACCTAAAATAAGTTTCGGTAGCAGAAAAAAAAATACTTGAAAATATTAAAATGCAAGCAAATTAATATAAGAGAATATCACCGTTGTGTAATCCTAAGTTATCTTCTCATTATTTCTTTTGTAAATTTTAAAATTTTCTTTTCAGTTTTTGAAACTTCGTGGCATACTCTAGGTTTTTTCTGCATTTTAAATTAGTAATGAAGGAGAAAGAGAATTTGCAAGGAAAAGTTTCTTCCACGGTATGGCGTCTTCTTAATGTCTGTTAAGAAAAGTTCTTATGAAAAGAAGAAATTTGCATAGGCAGAGTCTAGGAAGCAGTTTTGGAATGTTAACTTTAAAATTTTTTTATTTAATTTAAAATATTTATTTTGATATTCAAATATAATTCAATCATAGTTTGTTAATAGTTTGTTAATCGGAAATAATTTTAATTTATACAAGTTTTTGATTAGGAGATGTAAAGATTTCGAATTAACTTAATAGCATTTATAAAGTAATTTTCGGGAGAAAATTAAAATCCATGATTCGATCTTCATATTAGTCGTTTTTAATTTATGTCTGATGCTTGAAATTTATAACTTATGAAAATAAAGTGTCAATATTTATTTAATTAACATTTTCTACTGGGTAATTAGGATTATATTATACAATTACAGTTCTTGATGTGTAGGTACGTTTTCCGATCTGTTTAGATGTAGGTGTTTTTTGATGTATAAATATTTTGAGGAATTAAAAAAATTAGGAATTAAAAAATTGTTATCTAAGACGAATGTTAAAAAGAGTTTTATCATAGTTTAAAAATTTTAAAAATATGTAATCTCTAGTAGCTTGAAACTAATAGTACGCTATAGAGAAGCATAGAAAAGAAAACTCATTATCATTGTATACAAAATAGTTTAAAATAATTATCTAAATCATTCTATTAAAAATCAGCTCTAATTAAAAAAAACATTTTTTTTCTCGAAAAATGTTGTTAATACTTTGAATTACTTACTAAGTTTGAGTGATATTTTGGATGATTACACACACAAATATGGAGGAAAAGTTCGAAAAAGTAGCAGTTAAATATTCTCCCCGAACTCATAGTTGAGAAAACGTGTATAAAGTTTTTCATTGGTGTAGAAAAAATATAACACACGTGACCATCTGAAAAAAGAAACCTTTTATTTTGATAGTGACCTAATGTTACATTTGAATTAAGAAACATGTCATTATCGAATAGCGATCGAATGGGCTCGAAGAAATCGAATCGAGGAAGTGTGTTTCAGTTGCATAAAGGGTGTTAAAGAGATTGATAGAAGAACAAGGTAAGTAACATTTTTAGGGTTATTAATGAATCATAGAAAACAACACAAAATTGGTTGCATCAATATGAGGATGTTCAAAGTAGCGTAACTGTTTTTGCCTTCATTTTAATCTTAACATAACTAGTCCACATTAGTTATAGTATTCTTGCATGATTTTTATTTCAAATTAGGCAGTGGTGAATAAAATAAACCAAAGAATTATTATTCCCACCTAATTAATACTCTAATCGTATGGATATAACTTTTTTTTGCTATAAAAATGTCCCATACCTGGTACTTTCTCAAATATTCTCAATTGACGTAGATAAAACAAATTAAATTTTATATTTAATGTTATTTGTTACCCTTTTCATTGGATTTACATTATTTAAGCAAGCAAATATAGTTTTTTTTTGTAGTTCATCCTATTAGAATAAAGATATGTCATTTTAAAATTGACCCAAAATATTCAAATTGGACCTCATATTATAGTACCCGGTACTAGTGTACCCTAATAGAGGAAATAATTGCAGGCTTAATAGGGGGTACACAATGTAGCCCTACATGCTACTATGTATGTATATATACATAATAGTGTACTGCTTAGCGTTAAAATGAGGAAATTCGATGTCAATATTCTGTATTACGAAATGGCCCCATATGTCACCTTAGTATTGACCCATAATATTCAAATTGGACCACGTATTATATTACAGGGTACTAGTGTACCCTACCAGAGGAAATAATTATAGGCTTATTTAGCATGACTTAAAACTGCTTAATATTGGTACAGTTTTAATAATCACCTAATATATCAATATAATATTTCAAAACTATATTAGCACATTTGGTACTTATTACGTAATTATTACCGTCATTAGCATATATTAACAAAGCGTTATCTATGAATCGCGATTTTCCACTGTTTTGGTAAACGAATTTCCCATTAACAGTTTACCTATTAACTTCGCTTTTTGTCTCACAGCTTATTTTATTTCATTTCAATTAATACATATTATTAATATTAATTAAGTGTCAATAATAATATGACGATTTTTAACAGTTCTCCAAAACAAATCTTTTCTTCACTGCTTAATATTACATAAACTTTTTAGTTATTTTATTTCAATTAATACATATTACCAACATTAAATAAGGATCGTTCTCGTCAATGATAGTATGACGATTTCTTACGGCTCTTCTAGACAAATAAATATTTTACTCCTTTACTTTTGTTTTCTAGTAGACAGCTTGCATCTTTTATTTCAATATTATGCATACATTACATAATGTTGTTCGGTGAATTTATCTGACCTAGCTAATATAAAACAATTAAATATTTAAATACGTGCTATAAAGTATTTTTTGATCTAATAGAGCTATTAGCTAGCAATTATCACTGAAGTTACCTTTAAATTGAATCGTCTATAGTTAAATTTATAACAATGGCTAACGCTTAAACAATCAGAAAATTCTATTTTGTTTTTCGCTCATCCCACTCAAACGTTTCGTCGCAAATTGTTCTTATGCCAACACTGACCTTCCTCGTGCTTCAAACTATCTGTATGTCAAATTTCATTGATTTTGTTTGGATTGTTTAGGAGTCTATAAAGAATGTATTGAGACAAACTCACCTCCAGACTAGGACTTTTGATGGAATTAACCTGCATTTGCGTTACATAGAGAGGAAAACAACGAAAACCTCAAATGGTTATCCCAATGGATTTTTAACTTATGATTCGTCTGCCACTGAGGACATTTTACGTCTGCATTGTGGTCGGTGAGAGCCGAGAGCAGAAATCTTAACTAGCCACCACTGGGTTTTGAACCCCAGTCTCCTAAGGCAATGTTCTATCCTCTGTGCCATAGTGGCTCAACCGGAATTAATTAGACAATGTATCTAGTTTTTTACATGACAACTTCTTTGGTACTTAGAATTTAGTTATTTAACAGCTAGATGCCGCCACAGTAGTGCATAATTAAAATCAAAACAATTTTAGATATGAAGCTGATCGAGACTTATAAGAGAAATTTTAAACAGCATCAGAAATAACCAAATAGAATCGTTCGTGGGAAATTTAAGAAATGTTTTCACGCAATGCATATTTTACATAAGTTATATTTTCTTCACGTATCATTGATAATTCATGCTGCTTTATATTGTGTTTCAAAATATATTTTTATGCTTCCGAAATTTCTTATAGTATCACTTTACGAAAAAATTTCTAAAGTATTCCTTTACAGAAAATAACATAGTTTCTAGTAAAAAAGATGAAATGATACAGATAGAGCAATTTCGTCTTTATAGTCGCAAGTCACGAAATGTTTATGTCTTAACATTTCAAAAGGAGACGTATAAAAATATTTACGTTCATAGGAAAGAAACATGAAGTTTCTTTATTTGTTGAGTTGGGAGGGGGATAGTTTGGAATTTGATTCTTAGAACACATCGGAACGTGAATGCGTTGTTTCATTCCGACGAAGTATATCATAAGTCATACAAAATGGTGCTGTTAGGATTGTGCATTTGGTTGTAGTGCGAAAATATGAGATGGAGCTATTGCGCTGATTTAGAAATTTAAGAAAGACGTGACGTCAAAAAGAGGAGTTAGCAATTTAAATTTACGTGTAGAATTGAATTATTTGGTAGTATAAATAATCTATATGAAATATGGGTTTCTAACAACGCCCCTTTATATTATATTGACAACAGTGGTCCGCAAAAATAAATTTTTTTCGTAGTTTACTGCTAGTACTGTATTACAAATGTAGTTACGACAATTATTTGCTTTAGACCTAGTGAGTACACTTTTCTATTTATATTGAAAACAGTGGTCCGCAAAAATTACTTTTTTTCGTATTTTACTGCAAGTACTATATTACAAATGTAGTTACGAACAATGGTTTTCTTTAGACCTAGTGAGTACAAACTACTTTCAAAACGTAATCAGTATCTAGCTACTTTCAGTAGACAAACTTTGGTGGAGGATTTAAATGAAATTGCTGGTGGATTCGAAATTAGAAAATAGTTGAATTTTGAAAGAAACTATTGACAAAGGATTGTTTAGAGCAGTGGTCGGAAAAACTATGTTATTTTTGTAGTTACTACAACTACTTTGTTATAAATGTAGTTAATTGCAACTACAACTACTTTATTACAAATGTAGTTTACAGCTGCAACTACTTTTTTTAAATGTAGTAACTACTAACTACTTTGGAATTATAGTAACTACTTTACTACATTAAGGAGACGAATTTTGCTGAAGAACTTAATTTACACCTATGTTCAAAATGGTTTTGAGTAAGACATCGGTTTACATTAAATCTAAGGGAATAATTAAGAAATAATTATTCGTGTTTACCTGAGCCAGTTTGCTATTCCGAAACAGTTTTTTCGAATTTGTTCACTTAACTTTTAACTTCTTATGTTTTTATCGGCAGCGAATATTTAATTAAAGAAATTATGAAATACTTGCAATTTTTCAATTGTTTGAATGCTCTTTTATTTCCTCTAAGAAGTTAAGCACATTGAAAATACGCTCCCTTCCTTTTCAATAAAATCGTTTCGCGAGTCTGCATTCGCATGTGAAAGCGTGGCAAAAGTGATTAAGTAACTATTTTTCGTAATGGCTTGTTAAAATATTAGTTATACGTGATTTTAAATACGTAATTTCTGTTTGCCCTCAGCTATAGCTACAGGGTCATTTTCCTTTGCATCCATTGACGGAAAGGCAAAGGTTTGTTCCCATCAAATTCGAAAGTTTAGCTGCTTTAAAACAAGTTAATGAAAGTAGCTGCCATGAATCGCTACAAACAACTGTTGTTTTTTTGTCTCACTACTGGCTACACTTTTTTTTAAAAAAAGTAATAGTTGCTATTGGTTTATGAAATAGGTCGAGCGTTTCCCACAGAGAACAAAAGGAAAAATGTCTTGCTTTTAATTATATGCATACTTGAGCCAAAAATGGATTTAAGAACAGTATGTGGTCTTTAAAAGTGTGAAAAAGTATTTCGCTTAGAGTAATTAATTAGGATAGCGTAAAAAGATTAACAGAAGCTTTTTATGTTACATATATATAAATCTAATTAAAGAGCGCCTATTACGAATCATGCAGTAATTTTCATTGTTAAAATGACTCCGCATACACTTCTGATATTTTACCACCAAGACTTGGTCTAAGAGATCAATAAATTTTTTTTTATATAATTTTTAATTTGTTCATTTGTGTTTAACATGTGTAATTTTTACACTTCCGCATTTTTTCCATCAAAGTATTTTTAGATATGAACCATCAGAATAAAGTTATTTAAAAATAAAGTTAAAATATGCTATAAAAATAATCATAAAAATAAATTAAATAAGTCCGTTTAAATAAGTAAAATTAAATAAGTAAGCATAATAAGTATGATTATAAATAGTAAAAAATTAAATAAGCATTTCAGTCCCTCTTTTGTTTTGAAAAAAAAAAATAAAAAATGTTTATTTCTTCATCCATTAAATATAACTTTTTGATGGGTAATATAAATAGTTTTATGTTAAATTATAATTATGGCTGATTTATTTCGGAAAGTAGTGTATAAATATTTTTTCTTAGAAATCTAATTAAAGAGAATGCCGATTACGAAACACGTTGTAAACATCAGAAGGGTGTATTACCGTTAAGACATAATGGAAAATGTCATTTCAAAAACTTTTATCTAAATTTCAGTTTATACAGTTATGTTTGAATAAATAATTTCCGAAGCTTTATCATTTTATTCCCTCAAAATACATTTAGTTAAGAAGCCTAAAAATGCAATATTAAGTTTTGTTTTAAAATTCATTTTGTTCATTCAGTTTGTTCAGTTATAATTCATGTTAAATTCATTAAGTTATATTATTATAATTCATGTAATTCATTCAGTTTGTTCTGTCATGTATGAAATGAATGAATAATTTTTGAAGCTTTATTTTATTCTGTACTGTTACCTTTAAAACTTTGATTATGCTGCGATCAATAAATTAACTTCGGTAACAGTTACCCAGGTTCAACAAAGAAAATCAACAAAAGAATAACTTGAAACATTTAACAATTAGAACCAATTTTATTAAAACTCTAATTTTCCCGCAAAAACACATGCAATTAAAAATTTAAGGCTCAACATTCTATTACTTCAAATCCAGAAAAAACAATTAAGAATAAAAGGCATACTTATCTTAAAATCTACTAAAATCAATTAAAAATATAGATCCTAATACTCTCTGAATCCAGTAAACACAATTAAAAATAAAAGGCTTATCTCAAAATATATATCTTAAATACAGTAGCAACAATGAAAAGTCAGGGTAAATTATTCTTTTAAAACTGTACTAAAATCGAACTTGGAGTTTATAAATTCGAATCAAAATACGGACCAAATCTCTGGAACGCCCACTGGTATTGCCGCCAGACTCGTGGATCAGGTTAACATTCCATTCTCCGATAGACAGCACTCCAAGGGTCTGGTTCATTTCATCGACAATCACTTCATCGACAGGCCATTTCATCGACACCACTTCATCGACAGGCCATTTCATCGACTAGGTCATTTCGTCGACAGGCCATTTCGTCGACAGGGTCATTTCGTCGACAAGTCATTTCGTCGACAGGGTCATTTCGTCGACAGGGTCATTTCGTCGACAAGTCATTTCGTCGACAGGGTCATTTCGTCGACAGGGTCATTTCGTCGACAAGTCATTTCGTCGACAGGGTCATTTCGTCGACAGGGTCATTTCGTCGACAAGTCATTTCGTCGACAGGGTCATTTCGTCGACAAGTTATTTCGTCGACAGCGTCATTTCGTCGACAAGTCATTTCGTCGACAGGGTCTTTTCATTTACAGGGTCGTTTCGTCGACAAGGTCATTTCGTCGACAGGGTCATTTCGTTCGACAAGTCATTTCGATGACAGGGTCTTTTCATTTACAGGGTCATTTCGTCGACAGGGTCATTTCATCGACTAGGTCATTTCGTCGACAGGCCGTTTCCTCGACAGAGTTGTTTCGTCGACAGGCCATTTCGTCGACAGGGTCATTTCGTCGACAAGTCATTTCGTCGACAGGGTCATTTCTTCGACAGGGTCTTTTCATTTACAGGGTCATTTCAAGGGCAGGGTCTTTTCATTTACAGGGTCATTTCGTCGACAGGGCCATTTCGTCGACAGGGTCATTTCGTCGACAAGTCATTTGGTTGACAGGGTCATTTCGTCGACAGGCCATTTCATCGACACCACTTCATCGACAGGCCGTTTCCTCGACAGGGTTGTTTCGTCGACAGGCCATTTCGTCGACAGGGTCATTTCGTCGACAAGTCATTTCGTCGACAGGGTCATTTCGTCGACAAGTCATTTCGTCGACAAGTCATTTCGTCGACAGGGTCATTTCGTCGACAGGGTCATTTCGTCGACAGGTCATTTCGTCGACAGGGTCATTTCGTCGATAGGGTCATTTCTTCGACAGCTCATTTCGTCGACAGGGTCATTTCGTCGACAAGTCATTTCGTCGCCAAGTGATTTCGTCGACAAGTCATTTTGTCGACAGGGTCAGTTCGTCGACAGGGTCATTTCGTCGACAAGTGATTTCGTCGACAGGGTCATTTCGTCGACAGAGTCTTTTCATTTACAGGGTCATTTCGTCGACAAGTCATTTCGTCGACAGGGTCATTTCGGCGACAAGTGATTTCGTCGACAGGGTCATTTCGTCGACAGGGTCATTTCGTCGATAAGTCATTTCGCTGACAGGGTCTTTTCGTTGACAGGGTCATTTCGTCGACAGGGTCATTTCGTTGATAGTGTCATGCTTAATTCTGAAACTATTTTTGAGATTTATTCTAAATATTTCTATTATTAATTAGAAAAATGCACTTATTTAATTTTATACTAAAGTAAAATTCTTTATGGCGGTTTATTGTTCCAATTGCACTAAAAGAAGTTCGCTTTTTAAATTAATTAAGAGGTAGTTGAGAAGCGTTTAAACGGTTGATGTATCGAAATCTACATTTCTATATCTAAATCGTAATAGCTCGACACTTATTTTTAGGATAGGTAAGGATTGTCTTCAGAACATTACCAAGCATGATATCCGGACAGTGGTTACAGTTAATATAGTGTGACGTTAACAATCAAATTTTTTTTAATATTAAATCAAATTAATAAAAGATATTTTTAGAATTAAAAGTAATAAAAATATATTACAATGAAAATTTAGACACTATTTCAAGGAGAGGAAAGCTAAATCTATTGCTGTAAAAATGTTCAACATTTTTACATAAATTTTAACAAAAACATTGACATCAGTCGAATTCTCACAGAAATGAAAATAATCATAGACCTAATTATTATATCTGCATAAGTAGAAAAAAAATTCTAGGTTTTTTATGATGGAAAAGTAATTTCTTAATGTTCACTTTAATTGCAATTTTAAACTTTTTGCTCAGCATCTTTAACATTAGGACAGGAATATGCTTATTCGAACGATCAAACTGAGTCTTAGTTTCGTTACTACTATTAGAGATTTCGAAGAACAATAGGAACACAAACTTGATGTTTAGGTATTTACCGAGGCGGTTGTAGATTCCCACAATATTTAAAGTGCTACTCACCTTACCAAAATTGTTTAGAAGCACGGGCGTAACGTTGCAAGCCTGTTAGTGTTTGGTCTTCACAAAATATGTTTTTTCTATGAATAGTGAATTTAATAATAGTATTAATTATTCAATTCTAATCTAATACTATCAAATTATACTATTTTTGAATTATACTATTATTATAATTAAATAATAATAGTATAATTTAATAAGAATAATAATAGTAGTAAGTAAATGATGAATTAATTCATTTTTTATTTGCAGGATTTAAATTAGACACATTTTGCTCAAAAGAAAACTAACAAAAAGTCAAGCTTGGAATTTAAATGTAAGAATAAATAACTCATACTCTACAAAAAAGAAAAAAAAATCTTGCAATTAAAATTTGACCAATTTTTTACTAGTATAATTGCTGAAATTTTTAACTGATTTTCTACACAGGATGAAAACACAATTTTCAAACACACTCTGACCACTATTAGCACGACTTATCGCCAATCAAAATTTTGATTATTTTCTGCCTGAACAAGCCAGGAGACTCAAAACTAAAATGTAGAAAAAATGAAAATAAAAAATGCATATGTATTTAAAATATCAAGTTTGTTCAATAGACTACAAATGAGAAAAACAATTTATAAAAATTTTCATGCATAGCAAAAACCACAAGGGCAAAATTTCACAAAATATTCTATCAACGTTCAAAATTCCACTTTTTTCGTTTTGGTAACAAAAATTCACATTTCTTTATCAGGACACATATTAAACATGATATTTAAAAACATTTCCATTTACACTTTTTAAAGGACTTATTGCTCGCCTTTAAAATATATACTCTCCCTGCAAATGTTATTAATTTAAATAAATTTTTATTCTCTTGCAAATCGAAAAGAAAAACATTTTAATATTTGAGTAAAAAAACAAGTTTGCTAAACTTATTTTAATAATACATTAATGGGAATAAAATCAGATGCATATAGATAACTCTCCTCAATTATAAACTCAAAAGTCAATTTATTTGTTATATCGTAGTAAATTGCGTTTTTTCCCCAAATGTTTTAGATCATAAAAACCAATTAGACAGGTTTCCTCCCCTCCTCTGATTTAGAACCATTTTTTATATCATTTCGATTGCATCGCATACCGAGGATGTGGAGTCATTGTGAGTTTTTTTTTTTTTTTTTTACTTTAACGAAGTTTATTTTATAAGGTAAAAGAAGTTATAAATGTTTAGGGAACAGGATAAAATACATATTAAACGCCACAACGTTATAAATAATTAATTAAATAAGAAATAAAATAAGCTGGAAATGCGAGAACAAGATTTTTGTTTCAAATAATATTTCATTTAAATTTCACAAGAATTGTCAGAAACTTCCCTCTTCAGCAGAATAGCTTACAAAGACATGAGGAAGAGGATTAGAACAAAAAATTTATCAACATTATTTCCCAATATGTTTTCCAAGTTGGATTTTCATTTTATTTTTCCCCTCATGCATTTTTTCCCAAGATTTTTATAATACTAGGAAGTTTAGCCCGTTGCTCACTTCGCTCGCCAACCTTCGTAATAGCCACTCATACAACTTAGTTTGTTTTTTTTCCTATATCGATCTTTCTTTTAAAGAGAAAATATATAAATATTGAAATTTCATGTAAGAAAATTTTATTAATATGCCAATAGTAACAAAATTAACGATTACTTGCATATAAAAAAAAATCAACTGAGCTTGAAAAAAATAAATATCTAAACACAGGGAATATATAAATTTTTGATAAAACAAGAAGTAATCTTACTAGCTAACTATCTAAAAGGTTTGTGTTTTTTGGATTAAATTCTTTGTAAACATCACCATTGTTATCATTGCAAAAGTTAGTTCCTTTTCCTTCTCTTTTTTTTTTGGACAAGATTTTAAACTGTATTAATGCGTTTTACTCATTGCGGGGGAACGTTATATAAGTATAATTTTCTTTTTTATCGACAGAAAATTTTTGCAGCTGAAATGGCCTGTTAACGAAAAAACCTTGTCATTGAAATTATCTATCGACCACATGGTTTCATTATCTCACAGATTCATTTTATACCGTCTTTTTTTCCTTCCTAATTTCACCCGTTATTCACTCCCTACATCAAGAATCATTCACAATAGTTGTTGCAATTGCTTTTGCGATGATAATCTACAATAATGTACATTAAAAATTAATCTTAGAAACAAATGTGTTAAATATGATTAGAAAAAAATTGTGTAATATATAACTTAAATGTGTAAAATACAATTAATGTTTCGTTTTTGCAACGTGATATGAATAGAGGAGTAGGCAATTTTCAAATGAAATGCTTTTTTCCGGCAACTTCAACATACTATTAAGATTTTGCATCAGGCTAGGCTTAAAAATTTCATCAGAAATATACAAAAAAGTGCAAGGGGCATAACGTCTATTGTAAAAGAATCATAAGACTAGTTTCAAAATTACGCATGACTTTGCCTACAAAATAATCTTCTCTTAATATTGTCGACGAAATGACCCCTGTTGACAAAATGACCCTGTCGACAAAATGAACTTGTCGACAAAATGACCCTGTCGACAAAACTACCCTGTCGACGAAATGACTTGTCAACGAAATGACCCTGTCGACAAAATAACCCTGTCGACGAAATGATTTGTCGATGAAATGACCCTGTCGAGGAAACGATCATGTCGACGAAATGACTTGACGACGAAATGACCTGTTGACGAAACGGCCTGTCGACGAAATGATTAGTCGATGAAATGACCCTGTCGATGAAACGATCATGTTGATGAAATGACCCTGTCGACAAAATGACCCAGTCGAAGAAATGACCCTGCTGACAAAACTACCCTGTCGATATAATAACCTAGGTGAAGATACGACCCTGTCGATGAAATGACCCTGTCGACGAAATGACCCTGTCGACGAAATGACCCTGTCGATGAAATGAACCTGTCGACGAAATGACTTGTCGACGAAATGACCTTGTCGACGAAATGACCCTGTCAATGAAAAGACCCTGTCGACGAAATGACCCCGTCGACGAAATGATATGACGATGAAATGACCCTGTCGATGAAACGATCATATCGATGAAATGACCCTGTCGACAAAATGACCCTGTCGACGAAACGACTTGTCGACGAAATCACCCTGTAGATGAAATGACCTTGTCGATGAATTGACTTGTCGACGAAATGACCCTGTCGACGAAATCACTTGTCGATGAAATGACCCTGTTGATGAAATGACCCTGTCGACGAAATGACTTGTCGACGAAATGACTTGTCGACGAAGTGACCCTGTCGACGAAATGACCTTGTCGACGAAACGACTTGTCGACGAAATGACCCTGTCGACGAAATGACCCTGTCGACGAAATGACCCTGTCGACGAAATGACTTGTCGACGAAATGACCCTGTCGACGAAATGACTTGTCGACGAAATGACCCTGTCGACGAAATGACCCTGTCGACGAAATGACCCTGTCGACGAAATGACTTGTCGACGAAATGACCCTGTCGACGAAATGACCCTGTCGAGGAAACGGCCTGTCGACGAAATGACCTAGTCGATGAAACGGCCTGTCGATGAAGTGGTGTCGATGAAATGGTGTGTCGATGAAGTGATTGTCGATGAAATGAATGCGACCCCACTCCAACACTTCGAGCTTCTTTGGGCTTCCTTCTAGTAAGGCAGTTATCACTTACGGAAAGACAGCATTGAGACGCTCTGTATAAGAAAACAGATACGCACATAGCGGCTCCGGAACTCAGCTCCTCACTTTCAATTCTCAACTTAGCGGCTTCGGCTTAACTTTGCTCAAGATTCCCGCTCATTCACTCAGGGGCTCCAACCTAGTCCATTCATTCAGCGACTCTGGCTTTATTAGCGGTTCCGTCTTAGACCATCTTCTTCAGCGACTCCGGCTTTAATTCATCATCCTCTCAGTCTTAGTCCATCCTCCCTCAGTCACTCTTCACAACCTTTTTCTCTTGTAAGGAAGGCTGAAGAATCTTGACCTATTTTCCTCCCACGAGCCGCAACGCAACCAGTGAACGTCAGAACAAAAATAAAGTTCCCTTATAAAAACAGTCACAAATTAAATAATGCCTCATAAAAGTGATAAGACAATACTAATTAAATATAAATAAACTTAAATACACATAATTCAACCCAAAAATCCCAGTTTAGAAGGATAATTAAAATTTCTAATAAATATCACTATTGTGATTGAATTTCAAATTTATAATGGTGGTGCCACCTGGAGGCAAATCATGTTATACACCATAAACGCTCACAAGAATTAACCAGTGCAGCCATCTATTGATGAAACAAGCGAACTATTTCCGCTGAAATAGTAACCCATCTTTAAAAGTATTGATCCAAAAAAACAAAAAAAAGTAAAATAAATTTCTATCTATTACAATTCCTTCAAAATATTTTCAGTTATGAAGCTTAAAAATGCAACATTAAGAAGTTTTTTTTAAAAATTCATTTTAACGTATGCTATTAAAATAATTGTTTTAAAAATGACATAATTTTATGAACTTTTCTCCCATCATTTGTATAAGTCAGAAAGATCAACCCAGTATCCGAAGAAATGAATTCTAAAGAAATTACCATACGGTTATGAAATTTCTGGCAAAATAAAACATAATTCTAGTTAATATAACCAAATTATAAGGTATTTAATTCATTCATTTGGTAACTATATCCATTCATATGATAACGGTATACTGGGAATTTTGATTTTCAAAATTATAATTAATAAAATAATTAAATTAAAATAGTTCAAAATTATAGTCAATAATAATTTCAAAATAAAAATGCAAAACTGAAAAGTAAACTAAAACGAAGTAATGGTTTTCATGCCATACTCTAATATATCATAATAAAAATACTAAATTACTCATATTATAAAGCCATATTTCATTAGCCAAGTTTTACCAAAATCACTACCAAAGTGCTTCGGTCAAAATTTGGTCAATCCAAGGAACCTGGAACACAGTAAATTGTAACATACAGTCGAACCTCGCTAACTCGAGCCTCGATTTCACGAATTTTTCGATATTTCGAAGAAAAAAAATTCCCTTCAAATTTCCTATACACTCAATGTTAAAAAAAAATTGATTTAACGATTTTTTTTTCTAATCCCGCGATAGTTTGAATTTTTTTCCATAAATAGTGCAGATTTTTTTTCTAAAATTAAAAAAATATTCTAAAAAAAAATTTAAAAAAATTTAGAAATGGCTGACAAGGCATGGAATGATGTGCCTTCCTCTACGATAATGAATGGCTTCAAGAAGTCTGGATTCATTAAAGATCACAAAAGTAGTCAAACAATCAATATCGTTAATTCTGCTGATAACTACACCGAAAATGCTTGGAACAGATTGACCGGACTAATGAAATTTCATGACTTTGTAAACGTAGATGATGCAGTAACAGTGTGTGGTCAGTGGGTTGACAATGATATCATCGCTCAAACGAAAGCTTCTTGTGAACTATCAGAAAAAGAGAATGAGGAAATCGAAGATTTACAGCCCAATGTTACTAACAAACAAGCACTTTCTGGAGTGGACACTGTAAGGAGATTTATTGAGAGGCAGCCGAATATGTCAGAAGAGACATTTAAAGGTACAGTTCACTTAGAAAGTGTTATAGACGAACTTTCTTACACTTCTCTAAAGCAAACAACAATTGAATCTTTTTTTAAATGAAAGTGAAAAAAATGTTTTTAGAATAAATATGGAATAATAAATAAGGTATGTAAAGAGCATTTTTCTTTATTCTACCATCGATAACATGCGAATTTCGATAATTCGAATTTTCGATGCCTCGAATTTTTTCTCCTCTCCCTTCAAGTTCGAGATAACGAGGTTTGACTGTATTTCGGCAGTTTCAACCATGTTCTTTTCCTCAGTGTTTAACTAAATGGAAATATATCAATACAGTTACAGTTACATAATAAAACAATACATTTCTAAATTAAATTTTAAATTTAGGAAGAGTACATACTACTTCGTGCATAATGTGAAATAAAATTCCATGTACGATAACAGTCACAAATTACGTAACAACTTTTCATAAGTTTTTATTTCATATATACAAAATAATTTTCTACATGCTTTAATTTCGTTTTTCCTAAAAATAAATCACTGGAAAAGAATGGAAACCTTATAAAAACGTAAAAACCTGTTACTTAATTATAAACACTAATTATATTCTTGTTTTAACCTGCCATTAACACAACCTCGAACAATTTCAATCTAAAAGTTTATAAGCGAGAAAAAAGTAGTTTTAAAATTATTTTTATTTCCTTAAAATAATGGATAAACGAAGACGCTAACGAAATTCTTTCAAGAACTTTTCCTTTTGTGATACAAAATGGCTATGAATTTTAAATTATCTTCACTCTCTCGAAAGTTCTGAACAACGCATGTTTGAAGTTAAATTATATTTATTTTGCTTGACTGCTTACTTTCGAACTATTCAGAACAAAAGTTAAGCAAAGGAGTTGTTATTTTTAAAAAGGAGGTGTAAGTAGGCAACTTCTCCATAGTTTTCTGAAATAGTTTGGAGATAGTTTACATTTAACTATTACGAAAATATTTCGTTATTTTAAACTTATGCCTGTATGCTTTTGGTTTTTTTTACTATCTTTTTTTCACATGAAGACAATGCTGATATATATTTTTACATTATTCTGAATCAAATCTAAAATGCAAAACTACGTGTATGAAAATTGACTTGGGGGGTATTTTTTAGAAAAATAAATAGTAATAGTTAGAAATTTATTGTTTTTGAAAAAAAATGAAGTTGTAGAAAAATATATTTAAAAAAATTTGAAAAAGTAATTATCTGTGTAAATTTATTATGTATGAAAAATATGAAGAGTAGAAGTATTTTTTTTTAAAAAATAATTTTAACCATTGCTTAAAAGAGGTTCATACATTTCCCTATGCCATAAAAAATAGTCGGGCAATATCTCTCGGAATTCTGCGTTGAACATTCCAAACCGATACATGAACGAACACTTCATATCAAGCTGGCACCAAATCAAGTTTTCATAGACATTTTAAAAGTTGTAGGTAAACCTAAACAACAATAATGGATAATGTTTACATCAAGCTCACACCATGTAGGATTTTCGCTTCCGAAAACTCCTATTTTGGTGCATCAACCGTCTCGCCAGTCCGTAAAATGGTGACTGTTGCATGCTAAATCTTTTGGGGTCACAAAGTCCTCCAAAATCCCATGACAAATCAATACCTCTGCACTGAATTGGAGATTAATCGTTCTCTGGTTAAGGGTAAAATTACGATCTGTGGATGAATAAAAGGAGTGTGAATGAGTCTGACTCAAATAACGGGTTTTGACGTATGTGTGTGGCTAAATCATATTTCTAGCCATAGATGGCGCCACTGTAAAACAAGAAGAACACCATATGCCTTAGAAATTCGGCTGAATTCAAGCAGTATTGCTGATATTGACAAATGGCCAGATACGGAGCCGTGATGGCTCAAGGGATAGAGCTTTCGCCTTCCAATGAGGTGAACCGGGGTTCGATCCCGGCGATGACTGGTCGATACGAATTCCGAAACAGGCTTGCAGCGACCACAGCGCTGACGTGAAATATCCTCAGTGGTAGACGGATCATGGATTAGAATCCCCTTGCCGTCAGCTAACCAAAGGAGGCTTTCGTTATTTTTCTCTCCATGAAACGCAAATGCAGGTTAATTCCTTCAAAAAATCCTCCACGAAGGAAAATTTTTCTCAATATTTGATCCACGAGTTTCCTTGTCTTCTGGAGTGAGTTGAGAATTACAAGGCTACGGAGTTGAACATTAATAATCGTAAACCAAAAAAATTAGGTCTGCTGCTCAATGCAAATACAAAATAAATTAATAAAAGTGGCATCTGTAACAACAACAGTACTTTCCGCCATTTTTGGCTATGAGATAGACCAAAGTTATTTACATTGTATAATAAAGGTGACAATGCAACGGATGTTTTTATAAGATGCAACAGATAAACGTAGAAACAAATAACCCTTCACTACAAAAATATTTTCTGCTAAACCAAGATATATTTCGGATATATTTCGTTGGAAAAATTAAATTTTTTACGTAACAAATAGATATTTTCTACAAAAAAATAGTTACTTTTCACTAAAAAATCTAAATTTTTTTAATACAAATCTAATGTTTTTATACAAGAAAATTTTATGTTTTTCACTTTAAAAGATAGAAAAGAATTATTACGTAATTTTAATTTTCCATATTAGTAGGTGACAAATATGCTTGCGATATTTTCAAACTTATATTGTAAAATAATTTAAATATGACTTTTTTTTTAAGAATATGAAAAAGTAAGCTGGAATTTTCATCACATAGTAAAATAATGGCAAAATAATATATATATATATATAAATCTTATGGTGCTCAATCAAAAATATAATTTAAAATTGAATAATGTGTAATTTAATAACTTTATAGCAAAAAGAAGTTGAGAATTAGTTGAATGCACAAAAGCTATAATTTACAAATAAAAATACAACTAGAGTTTCATGAAAAAAAATTCTAAATATGCAATAGCTAAACATAATATTAATGTTTTCTCATCATTCTAAATATTAATGTTTTATTCCATTGCATTTTAGAACTGATCATCCTGCAGAAGACTCATAATTACTAATTATTTTAGTTTTGAAATGATAATTGTTAAATAATAAAAAAGTATTTGAAAATAATCATTACAAATTAGAACATATTAATAAATCTAAATAAAATAATTGTAAGAAAATAGATAATAACAGTTGTGCAAAAAGTTATTTAACAGGGAACTTTTTATAAAGTTCTTAAATTATAAAATGGTATAGCTAATAATTGTAATAATATATAAAACAAAAATTGATAATATCATTTAACGTAATAAGCCAGGGAATAAAATTTCTAAATAATAAAATAGTAGTTATTAATAATTATTCTAAATTGCACAATTTTAATAAATCTAAATAAAGTAATAATAAGTTATCAATGCTGTTAAAAACTTATTTAACAGTGAACTCTTTAAAAAGTTCTTAAATTAATTAAAGGATATAGGTAATAATTATCATAAAATATAAATTTGAAATTGATGTAAATAATTTTTAAAAATAAAACTGGCATTAAAAGCTCTAAATAATTAAATAGTAGTCTGTATAATAAACAAACAACGCTTAGTAAAACAAACAATAATAATTGTAAAGAAATTTATTAATAGAAAACTCTTTAAGAGGTTATTGAAGGATATAACCATTAATTGCTATAAAATATGAAACTATGTGATATTAATAATTTTGAAAAATAAAACTGGCAATAAAAGTACCAAATAAAATAAATAGTTGTCCGTACAATAAAACAGAAAATGTATAGTAAAACAAACAGCGATAATTGTGAAAGAAGTTATTTAACAGAAAACTCTTTAAAAAGTTATTAAACTTTTCCCCCTCCCTTGAGTACCAGAATACTTTTCCGATCATTTTCAGCTCTCCAGTTGCATTTCCCAATTGGCAACTCTTTTCTCTAATGGCCAAAACTAAAGTTTTTTTCCCCAATACTTCGAAACTTTTAAAAAAAAATAATAAAAAAACCTAAATATGACAAATTTTTTTTGACTGGTTAGAAATAATGATGTATCAAACAATATTTTATAGATTTTTCTTAAATTGCCATATAAAATAAAAATGTATGTTACTTTTTCATTCTATATATAGTGGCTTAAGACATTAAGAGAATATGCAAACTTGGTCGATTATCTATAGGACTACTGGACAAATTGTAATGAAATTTGATATGTACATACACACACTGTTACACTACAAAGCAAAAAGTAATTCAAGAAATGTAATACACACCCATGATCGTGCGTAACACTCGTTGGAGAAAGAAGGTATGAAACAGTGGTTGCAGAATAAACAAAAAGAAAAGTAGGTTAATATATGGTCCCCTCTTGCAGATATACAGGCCTTGCAGTGTTATTTCATACTTGAAATAAGAATGTTTATCATTTCATGTGGCAATCGGCAATTTCCTGTGGCAATAGTTCTAAAGATAATCGACCAAGTCTACAAATTCTCTTAATTCCTTACATCACGTGTAGTTTGCATAAGCACCCGGTTTCGCCACACCAGGTATCGATGATTTGACTTTTTCTTCAAAAAAATCATTTATGAAAAAAGCAGTGCGTCTATGATTTTCCAATATTTTTAACTACTAAACTACGGAATCTTGGTTAAATCTAACAGTTTTAGGATCGAACTTATTAGTTAGAGCAGACCCCACACCCACGCATACTATCTGTTAACTTTCTTTTATGATGGCGGCCGCAAGAAGTAATTTTCGCTATAGAACGAATTCGTCATTTTTAAGTCAGCATGTTTCATAATCAATCTTGACAACTTTAACATTAATCCAAACACTTGTAATAATATATTTATAATAGTATATTAATATTAGTATAATAGAATAATAATATTATACTATAACTATCATAGTATTTTAATATATTATATTTTCTGAAATGATATCAAAACATTTCTTTGTAATAAAAATCAAAAACTGCAGAAAGATTAAATTTTTTTTTGTGTGGGAAATATAGCCCTTCCTCTAGACTGACAATTAAGTATGAAAAACAAAGCTGTGCAATGCAGCTATTTCGGTTCGATTTCGATTTGTTGAAGGGAATGCTCAGAATGTATGTTTGTGAACAGGAAAAAGGCAATGCAAAATTTTCTTGTGACTTGGAATGTATTCATGCGCAAGTCAGATAATGTTACAGGAAGGTGACGTTTGGAACAATTCCCGATTAGATCTGTTTGAAATAAAACTAAAACGTCTAGGATAGATCATTATCCTGATAGAGATTTTAAAACTTTCATAAAGATCCAAAGCCAAGGGAATAATCTCATTCATTATGCATTCATAAATTAATGCGTGTTATGGGAAAGTAGTTTGTTCGTTAAGCAGTGCTACAAAGATCCATACGTTAAGCATGTGCTACAAAGAATATTTGGATATTAGATGAAAACTCAGTAATAGAGAAAATTGTGAAAACAGCTGGTTTCTTCAAAATATATTCAATTTTGAATAAAATTTATCGGAGAGGAAAAGGATGCATTTATATATTTATGAAATGTAAGTTTAAGAATTTTGTAAATCAACAAATATTATTAGATTGATATTTCATATTTAAAAGTTGTGTTTGGAAGTTAGGTTTATATGTTACAATAAAAGTCTGGTAAACCTCAAGTTAGGTCACATCTGGTAAAGAGTTCTACCGGTAAAGCTTTGGATTAACCAAAATGTCTAGTAATTCCCAGGTTTTATTGCGAAGTCTTGGTAAAATGTTAAAACTGAATTATATTTCAGCATACTTCGAACTTAGATTAAGCCACTTTGATAAATACGAGGTTATACCGATAAAACTTAGGATTTACCAAATGTCGGGTTTTTACAGTGATATTTGAAAGAAAGAAAACTTCTCAAAACGCGAACAATTACAATAAAAGCTTTAAACTTTCTTTAAAAAATAATGTAGAAATATTACATTTTCTGTATTGAATACTTTTTTTGTACAGGATTATTCTTTTTTTATTTTCTAATTTTATTATAAGAAAAGAACTTTAAAAGTTTATAAAGAATTCTCAAACAGAGACATCAAGAAATTCAAGTTTTTTTTCCCGTAGATAATGTGATTACCTAACTTTTAATATTAACATAACGAGCCTTTTGTATATAGTTTCGGCAGAAACGTTCGAAACAAAATTCTTTTCAGGAGAAAAAGTTTTATAGTCGAAGATTCGAATATTCTATAAAATTCACTACTCTATATTGATTGTCCTAATTATTCCAAATCTTCATACTGCGGAAAATTTACAGCAGATTGTTTTGCGTAATATAGTTGTCAGAAAAAAAATTATATTTTAAAAAGTTCAGGGTGGAGCTATCAGTAAGTAATTATCTCTGACTAATGGTAAACTGCTAAATGCTTTCTACTACACTATAGTATACTTCTTCCGTTTCTTTGTTTTGGTTTTTATATTTACCGCTCTTAACTTACTTCTATTACTGTAAGAAGATGTATTGCCGTCTTACAAATGATTCAAAATTATATTTATGCAATTTTAAATTGAATTTAAATAAGCTAGATTAAAAACATGAATTTAGTCAAAATTTCATAAATGAAAATTATTGAAAAATGATTTCTAATTGGGAATAATAAAAATTTGTTAAGTTTTAATTGACAAAAAATACGTTAAAAGCTATATCAAATAAACGAATTTTGTCAAATTTCGCCATAAAGTAAAACTAAAGAAAAATACGTTTCACAGTACATAAATCCTAAAGTGGGAGATATTTTATATTTAATTTTTTATTACTCATTTTGCATTCAATACCGTGGAAAGAAAAATGAGCGATATTACATTTCAATAAGAAAGTCATTTATTTTTTTAAAAGCAAATCGTAATAACATGTAAATTAGAGAAAATAACTTAAATGAAATAAAATGAGCGCAATTTCTTTCTAATCCACCCATAAAATATTCTCAAGACTTTCAGCAACCCTTTTTTGTAAGTGTTTCGAAAAATATAACAAAAAGTGCTGGATAACTTAGTTTCAAGCGGCACATTAATCTTAAAAACACACTTTATGAAAAAAGGCTTAAAAATGCATTTTAAATGAGAATAGAAAAAGAGGAAATATTTAGTACATTATGAATAATTACATTTTTCGCTTTATGAAAAATACCCTAGCAAATCCCAAATAGTTTTTTTTCTTCTATTCTTTATAGCTTTGTTGATACTCTTTTAAAATCATAATTGGGTTCAAATGAATAATTTGTACAAATTTATTTTAAATCTTTTATTTCTTGATTAATTATTTCTTTTAATATAATTTTTCTCTTTGCGACTTAGTAAAGCCGTTTTTTTTTGAAGATAAAAAATCTTAATTTGTTCTTAGAAATTTTGTAGAAGTGACAAAAAACATATTTTTTTGCATATAATATGCCATAAAATATCAGAAAATGTGAAGTAGATGGTTGAATCCGGCTAAATACTTTTGTTTTCAATGCTTCAATTTTCGAATGAACGAAAGAAGTTCCATTGGTTCGAATACGTAACGAACTCTTTTCCCACGCGAGAAAGAAATTCTTAATTGATAATTAATTTAAGATCATTTAACATTTAACTTCGTTTCATGTATTATCTATTGATATTTAAAAAATAAAAAAGACAGTTCTCGGGTAGCAGAGAATTTTAAGGTACATCCTCTATATTAAAAATTCGTAAGCACTGTCCCTGATTTCGGGATACAACTGTACGTTGCATTTGGTTTGTTGCCAAAAAATGATTAGACTCAAAATTTTGAAATTGCAAACGTGGTAAAAATGTATAGGTGTAAATAATTAATAATTAATTCAAGAATAACTAATAATTAATTTAGAATAATTAATAATTAATTTAAGAATAATTAATAATTAATTTAAGAATAATTAATAATTAATTTAAGAATAATTAATAATTAATTTAAGAATAATTAATAATTAATTTTAGAAAATTCAACAGTTAGCTTTGTTTCATGTATTTTCTATTGAAATTTAAAAGTAAAAAGGACAGTTCTCGGGTAGCAACGAATTTTAAGGTACATTCTCTATATTGAAAATTCGTAAGCACCGCCACTGATTTCCGGGTTCAACTTTACGTTGCATTTGGTTTGTAGCGTAAAAATTATTAGACTTAAAATTTTGAAATTGCAAACGTAGTAAAAATGTATAGGGTGTAAATGTAATAAAGAAATAAATTTTCGATAATTAATTCTTAAGTTATTAACTATTAAACTTGTAGTACAAATAGCAAACTGGTCCCTCATCAGCCCATCACGAAGAAACACAACAGCAGAGTTGAAATTTAATGTCTAAAATGGCGAATTATATTTATGAACTCAACACAATTTTCTTTTTTTTGCACTTTCAATTGTTTTATTTTGGTTTAAATAATAACTATTTATTAATTGTTGTAGAATTTCTTTTACCTTTCTCTTACCTTTACCTCCATTTTATGAAATCCCGCTACAGTTGTTGACGAAAGGAACAAAAGAAAGATAGATTAGATGCTTGCCATTAATGACATCGTAATATTTATATTGACATTTTTAAAGAAAGTGAAAATTTAATTTAAAGGTTCTAAAAAGATAAAAGCTATTACCGATACGAAATAAGTGGTTGGAAGTAGCGTACTATAAGTAGTGAAGCTACAGTAATTGCTACTTTTTTCGTAGTTTGTAGTATAGTGTGCTACTTTTTTTTTAAAAAAAAAGCAGTGTAATGAGTAATGCGATGCAAAAAGCAGTAGTTCGTAGCGATTCCGGGTGTTAGTTTAGAAAAGAAACATGGTTCTAACGCGACTAATTTTTCGAATTTGATGGGTACAAATCTCCGCAGATCCATCAATGGATGCAATGAAAATGACCCTGTAGCTGAGATAAATTACGTATTTAAAATCACGTATAAATCATATTTAAACTGGCCATTACGAAAAAGTAGACAGATTATCAGTTTCGTCACATTTTCGCTTAAACATTGACGTTATTTTAAGGAAGGAAACGTATTTTAGATGTGCCTAATTTCTTAGAGAAAAAAAAGCTCATTGAACAATTAAAAATTGCAAGTATTTGATAATTTCGCATTTCTTAAAGTAAGGATTCGCTCGCCTAAAAGGCATACACACTGGAAGATTAAATGAACTAATTTGAAAAAAATGTTTTTGAATAACAAACTGGCTCATGTAAACATGAATAAATATTTTTAATTATTCCTTTATATTTACTGAAAGCCAATTTCTTATTCAGAACCATTTTGAACATAGGTGTAAATTAGGTTCAGCAGCAAAGTTCGTCTCCTTCAAGTAAGGAAGTAGCTACTAAATTCCTAAATAGTTTGTAGTTACTACATTTTAAAAAAAAAGTGGTTGTAGTTAACTACATTTGTAACAAAGAAGTAGTTTGTAGAAAAAAATAATGTAGTTTTCCCGACCACTGTACAAAATGATAAAATTGCAGAATATAATCGTTATGTATCATTTATGAGTAAAATTACTCAGCCACTATTTTATCTTATTTTGTTACACATTTTGTATTCCAAAGTTTTTTTATTTTCTATGTAGAATTCATTATTTTTCAAGTGCAGGCTATTATTAATTTCATGACAGTTCATGCATTTTAAAAATTAGATTACGTGAAATTATAATATTTATATATTTCATTAACAAAATGATCTTTTAAGCGAAAGCAATCATGGGTATTCGTGAGCTAAGCTAGCAGAGGAATAAGTCTAAGCAGAGGGCTAAAACGTTAACCCTTTGACCCAGATCGGACCCTTTTATATATTTCGTTCTGACGCTCCAATTAGAAGCAAAAATATATTTTGGTAATTTTTCATTATGCAAACAGTCGTAATAGTTAGCAATAAAAATCTGTTAGATTATTGCAATTATATATGGACAAAAATGTAAATCCAAAAAGGTAGTTTGAATTGATTTTTTTTACTCATATTGAAAGATTTATCAATAGTTGATTTTGTAAATTAAGGAAATTTGAATGATCGATAAGTGTTTCTTTTATATTTTAACAAATGCAAATTTGAAAGATTATTGTTTGATGATCCGTGTTTGTTAGATCTTTTCCTTTACCCAGAAAGAGATATTAGTATTTCATGATATATTTCCTAACCATAAATAATTAAAACGCTAAATATAGATTTTTTAAACTTATTTTAACCCTAATTAATACAAAATTATTAAAAATGTGTTAATAAAAATTCTGCACCAAGAGGTGAACATTGCAACGAATATTCTAACTTAATCTGGTTTGATAAAATAAAATTAAGTAAATGATGAATCGTTTTCTGAAAAAATGTTCAACACTTATAATTATAGTTACTTGATCGTTTCTTTCTTTTTTCTAAATCATTGATTTATACTTCTTTCAACAACTCATGTTCGATGAAACAAATTTAAATTTCAAAAGCTAAAATTTTCAAATTCTGAAAATTTTTCTTAAATTTTTACCTTATATTTTAACCTATGTGTTTTTTGAATGGGTAACAGTGATGTTTAAGTAATTAATTTCAAAATGAAAAAGAATTTTCTACCTAAAAAGTCAAATTTGCAAATGTTTCATTTTGTTAACTTTTATTAGTCTTGGTAAACACAAGATCTTATTTCTTTACAAAACTAAACTAAATTTAATATTAAAAATTTAGTAAACATTTTAGTCGTAAATTAAAACTTTAAAAATGTAAATTATTTATTATATAAATAGTATTTGGATTTATATAAAAAATGTGCTGCGTTTAGGGATTCAGGTTTCTAAAAACAGTCCAATTTCTATTTGTCATATAAAAAAAAGTGATATATTTTTTCTAAGCGAAGAAATATTAGTTAAAATAAAACGCAGACTCTTGTAAAAATGAAATGTATCAAATGGATATATTTTCGATTTTTGAATGGCATCAAATAACAAAACAAGCAAAACATATCTTTACAGAATTTATTTTTGAGAGACACTTTCTGAACTAAAAGCAAGTCTAGAAAATATATATGTATAAAAAATCACAAATTGTTTCGGGTAGTGTGCTTCTTGGCTTATTTTTCCGAAAAAATATGCATTTCTGAAAAATCTGAAAGACATATTTTGACGAATGGGATTAAACTCACCTGGCGGCAGGTGGCTTTTTGGACGTAAGATTATTGCAGTGTTTCGCGAAACACATTCTTTTTCATTTGAAGAAGTGAAGAAAAAAGCAATTTATAAACAAGAATGCATATACAAAGCAAGAAAGAATTTTGACATTCTACAAAGAATTTTCTGAGATTCTCTTAAGCATTTCAAATAAATTGTTTCTACTTCAGATCGAAACATGTTGAATCGTAAGTATATTAATAACGAATAAATTCTTAAACAAAGAATTCGATTTACAATTTTATTGAATATATTGCATTGATTTCGTTTCTTAAATTTATATTTACTAACATTCAGAAACTTTTTCTGGAAAATAGAGCTCAAAATTATTAGAAAAACCCTGTTGCCAAAATGATTAACGATTTGACGAAAGGTTCTAAATGGATAAAAATTTTGGTTTCTGAAAAAAAAAGAAAACAAGAAAAAAAAACAACGCTTATTTTTTGCAATGCACAGAAAAACAAATAGATAAAAGGCGTATTTATTTTGAAAAACTCTTTCCCATTTTCGTCTGATTTTGACTCCATTAGAAAAGATTCATTTTAATCATATTTTTAGAATGATGAGAAACAAAAAATTCAGTGCGACATTCTCCCTTAACAATATTCAATTCTTAAAAACCCCGTGATGTGTATAAGCTTTGAAGCAGAATTAAAAAAGTAAAAAAAATATTAAACAGTTGCATATATTAAATATTTAACAAAAAAATATTTTTAAATTAAAAAAAATGCCAGGTTAATATCTTCTTTCCAAAAGCGTACGTCCTTTTTAATGATTCAAACATTAAATGAAATATTCAAAAATCGACAAAGATTAACAAAATCTGATACAAAAAATCCTAGTAATTTGCAATGCAAGATGACGCTTACAGACTTATTTAAATACAACGCAATTCGTAACAGCTGTACATAATTTCATTGCTGACGAAGGAAATTGAAAAATATGGAAAATAAGGAGAGGTTTTACATTATAGCTCCGGTTTTCAGAATAAATAAACAAAGTAATCAGAGATAAGTAGCAGAAACAAGTGGCGGAAATATTAAATTTTAACGAAGTTATTAGTAACTAATTAAGTTTTTTTGTACTGAAAATTTACAAACAGAAAGTCAATATTTCATAAATAAACTAATTTACAGTGAGCAGAGAAAATAAATAAATAAAAAAAGAAATCACCCTAAATAACTTTTGATCATATATATATATATAGTATATATATATATATATATATATATATATATATATATATATATATATATATATATATATATATATATATAGTATATATATATATATATATATATATATATATATATATATATATATATATATATATATATATATATATATATATATATATATATATATATATATATATATATATATATATAACTGTCAAAAATTAAATCCATTCTTACTTGAGCAATATGAATGCATGCTTACATATTCTCTTGATTTTTGAAAATATGGTTTTGAATTTCAAAATACACTGTTGGAATTTTTATCCTAAAATTATGGCAAAATAACAGGCAGCACAATATGCCCAATACATTAACCGTAAAACTTACGGCAAAGAAAATTCTTTATCTTTACGGTTTTGAAACCATTTGTAACTAGCATGGTTTCAAAACCAAAAAAAAGAAAAGAAATTTAACTGCACATAGAGATAATTTAGCAGCTTTATAGTGCTGCCATCTATGCGTAAATGAGAGTATCGTACTCTTATAAACCAATGTCATAAATTGGGGAGTGCAGGTTACAAGAAACTCTCAACTCTTGAAAGGAATGGAGGAAATAGAGTAGTATAGATACTGGAACTCGAACACCTGTTCTGTCGGCCAGGAGATTGACAGATTAGCCATCTCGGCGATAATGCGTACCCAACTGCTAGGAACTAAGTAGATTCATATGCTGGGGCGATAAAATTCTGGTTGCTTAACCGTATTAGGTGAAATCAGTTATTAAACGATTTTTCTCTCAGTTAACAGTTTGAATACCATCTAATTTATGCTTATTTGACTGTTTTGCTTGAATATGGTAAAATAACACTTAAATAAATTGTTATTTAACCATTTTAACTGAGAAATTTCTATCAGTGTACTTGAAATACTTATTTAACAAGGTGGACCAGCTGGTCTTCGCAGGCGGCTATTTGTTTTTATGATTAAAAAAAGATAAAGATTAAAAAAAATCATGTGTGCAAAGATAAGGCGCGTTGAGAAAGTGGGTTCATGTCATTGAGATTTACATTTATGAAGTAGAAATGTTTTTCTGATACTATCAGTTTTCAAGTATCATGATGTATTTTAACGTGACGATGTGCTTTAAATGAATGATGAGATGATGATGATGAGATGAAACTGATAAGAAAAAAATTATATATGCAGAAGTAGCTTCCTTATTTTATCGCATTTTATAGAGATTTATTATAATTCATATTTAAAAATGTCACCTATCAAAATTCAAACCTGGTTTCTAATTGATATTGCTGTTTGCTTACTTTTTGGTAATGCCCATTTACTTTAACATTTAAAGAAATATTCAAATTAATGTCTGGTTCAAAACATGCATGATAAACTGTTATGCATGTATTATAATTTATATTTTCCATTTATATTGTATGAAATATTTCTGGTATCTAGTATAAACTCTTCTATTTTTATTTCAAACTCTGTAGTTTTGGAACTCTAATTTTCCTAAAAATATAAATTTATGGTAGTTAAAAGACAAAGTACCGAATATTACAGATAAAATTAAATAAAAACATCTGTTTTAGATATTAAATTTTTAAAAGCATTAGAAGTTTTGGCAAATATTGCTTTAAAAAAAATAAGCTTTTCTGATGCGGGTTTTGAATTTCCTTTGAAATCTTTTGAAAGTATATAACATGACTTGCATAAATAATTTAAAAAGTTTTTTTAGTTACTACAATATAAAATATTTGAGTGTATGAATCATTATAAAACTAAAACTAATGTCTCTAAATTTTGATATTTCAGTGTTTATTTACTTAAATTCATTGAAAAATACTTAAAAGCAATCAAAGCATTTTCTTAAAATATTAAGTTGATTTTTCTAACTCACTTTTGACTGCGAGGCGTGTAGGCTGCATTTTCCCTTAAAGTAGTATGAATTAAGCTAATTATATTTACAAATTGAGCTATCAATTAAAAGATTAAGCTTATTAGTGAATAATAAATTTTTAAAATTCCTTTCGAATTCACAGAAATAATTACTTTGACAGAAACCTTAATGATTTCAACTATAATTCAATAAAATTCGTTATTCAGACCTTTGTTCAGACAATAAATGTCTTTATTCAGACCATTAGAACAATCCACAGATAAAAAAAAAACGATTCTCCATTACCACGTTTACTTTTTATTTTAAAACATAATTGCAGGTAATTTTTATATTTCAGAATAATTACATGAAATTAATGTATTGACTATTTTATAGCTAATCTACTGTCGGCTGGTAAGTTAATGTTTCTTCTTCTCAATTTAATTTTATTTTAATAATAATAATCGATTTCAATTCAGATAAAGTTTACCCGTAATTAATGTAAACGCTAATATAAGAAATATATATGCAGCATAAATTTAAAAATTAAATCAAATATTAAATATCCAAAAATGTATTTATCACAGACCCATCAGTTACTGATAAGATAAAAAAAAATTTTTAAACTTTTTTTTGTATCAGTTAAGTTACTGTGCCACTGAGAAACTACACAGAACTTCATCAAGCAGCTGAATTGAAATTAGCATACTATACCAAAAGCTGTACCAGGAAAAGATAAATATGCTAATATATATATATATATATATATATATATATATATATATATATATATATATATATATATATATATATATATATATATATATATATATATATATATATATATATATATATATATATATATATATATATATATATATATATATATATATATATATATATATATATATATATATATATATATATATATATATATATATATATATATTTGTGCGTGTGTGTATGTATGTACGGAATTCTTATAAATAATAAGATGCGCAAATTAAAAAATGGGGCTGATGACGTAAGACTTGATATGGCAAACCAGGGGTGATGATAGGTGAATCTCTTATGCATGCTTAAATATTAAATTTTAACTTTTCAAGTAAAACTTAAAATAAAACTTTAAACAAAGCATAGGCGGAAATAAATGAATTTTACTCTTTTGATTGATATTACGACTTCAAATATTTACAGAAAATTTTTTATTGATTTTAAAAAAATTGCCATTGTGCCGATTAAAGGGTAAAAATTGTTTGTAATTGTTTTGCATTCGTAGAAGATAGAAGAGTATGAATTCAAGCTTTCTTCAATTCTGTCAAATTATTCAAATGGTTTTTTTATTCGGACTATTAGAACAATTCACAGATAGAAAAAAAATGAGTCTCCATTGCCTCGTTTATTTTTTATTTTAAAGCATAATTTCAGGTACATTACAGATTAAATATATGAAATAAATATATTGACTACTTTATAGCTGATATACCACCGCCTGGTAAGTTAATGTTTCTTCTTCTTCTAAGCTTAATTTTATTTTAATAATAATGATTTTCAACTCAGAAAAACATTACCCGCAATTAATATAAACATTAATATGAGTACATTGATCTGCAACATCGACTTAAATATTAAAAAAATATTATATAGATCAAAATGCATTTGTCACAGACCCATTAACACTAGATTGCATAAGGAAGTCATTTTGACTGCTTTTAATATCAATTAGAAAAACAATGATGTATATAATGACACAATTTTTTAGAATTTTGTACAACATATAATTTTATCATTCTTAATATTTACTAATAACTTGTTATATAACTGTAAATAATATAAAAAATATTAAAAAAACTAATTTTAAATAAATTTCTTTACACATTATTCATTCTTTTACAATCCTGTCATTTTGACTGCATTTGGGCAATATAGGTGTATACCAATTTTCCGTCTTTCTAGTGCTAATTACTGATAAAATGATAAAAAAATAGTGTTAAAATTTTTGAAACAGTTAAGATACTGTTACAAAAAGTACTCAAGCACAACAAAGTTCACAGAGCTTCATCAAGCAGCTGAATTGAAGTTAACATACTATACCAACAGCTGTACCATGAAAAATTTATATATATATATATATATATATATATATACAGATAAAATTAAATAAAAATAGAATATTACAGATAAAATTAAATAAAAACATCTGTTTTAGATTTTAAATTTCTAAGGCATTAAAAGTTTTGGCACATACTGCTTTCAAAAAATAAGTTTATCTCTTGCGGATTTTGAATTTAATTTGAAATCTTTTGAAAGTATATAACATTACTAACATATTTAGTTTAAAAATTTTTTTTAGTTAATACAATATAAGATATCGAGGAGTATTAATCATTCTGAAACTTAAATTGATCTTACGAGATATTTCATACTTTTCGGCTACTCGGTTGTAAGTAAATTCTATTTCAATACTATTTTATATAGTCAGTACTATTTCAATTAAATCATCAGTTCATTTATTCAATAACTTTTTGGAACACAAAACAAAATGAATCCTTATAAAAATATTTTTTAAAATAAGTTATTAATATATGGGTCATTCTTACAAAAACAGTCATTTTCATGTCCCCAGTATATTTTATGTTTGTTTTACAGCTCACGAAAAAAAAAAATTCAGGGAAAGTGTCCTTCAGAATGCAAGCTAACAAAAGAATAAAAATAAAATTATCAATTTTTATTTTTTATTTACTTAGGTAATTAAAATATACCAATATGTCATTCCCTCACTTGTCCCCACTGCTGATTTAAAAAAAGAAAAAAATTGTTTCTGAAATAAAATTTTTTTTTTTACAAATTCGTGTTTTTTATTTCAGAATAATGAAATATAGAATTCAGAAAATCAATTTTAAATTTAATTTCTGATAAAAATATTAACACAGCACTATTTTAAACTTTGTCCCCAGTGTTTCGCGTCATTCCCTCACAATAATGTTCTTATCACCTGCAATCTTCTTAGAATAAAAATATTTTAATAAAAACTTCAGAAGTTGACAACTGGCATCATAGAACAAAATTGCAGTATGTTTCCATCTTCAACTTAAAGAAGCTTTGCTGTGGAATAAATTTGAATGAATCGAACCAGGTAAAATTTTTTACATTTGTCATTCCCTCACGTCTATTTTTAGAGTAAAATAAAATACAACTTCATCGAGAAAGTGGATAATTATGCGTTGCTTTCTTGTATGAATATAATTGTATGTGATTGACTTCAGAAATTAATTAGGCCTAACTGTTATTTTTAAATTTTATTGAATTCGTCATTCCCTCACTAGTGCATAAAGTGAGGGAATGACGCTGAAGTGAGGGAATGATTCAAGATGAGTATATTATTAAATTTTTTTTTGTTCAATCGTGCCAGTCAATTTTATTTCCCAAACCTGTAAAAACTATTAAATATATAAGACTAAATTATAATAAATATTAGATATACTTAGTATGTTATCATTTTCAAACTTTAGGTAGATGTAACTTAGATAAAAGCATGTATTAAAATAAAATATCATTCCCTCACTATTAGTGTCATTCCCTCACTTTTTAAATAGTGAAAATAATTAATTTACTTATGAATTAATATGAAAAATAAATTAAGAAATTAATAAATTAGTTCATTAAATTAATTAGTTTATTTATTAAATTAATTAATTAATTATTAATTATTATAAATTAATTATTTAAAAAATTTAATTAATTTAAATATTAAGTATAATTTATGGGATATATACTTTCTTTATAATGCCATTACATATTTCTATTAATATAAAAAGTTTCAGAGCTTTTTATTCACTTTACTTTTTTGGGATTTTATGAACTGAAAAATGACAGTTTTCGTGAGAATGACCCATATATATATATATATATATATATATATATATATATATATATATATATATATATATATATATATATATATATATATATATATAATATATATATATATATATATATGTAATATGGAATGCCTGATACGAGTCTTTCTATATTAAATGATAAGATTTAAACAGATGTTTCTTATCAGGATGCAGAAGTCGGTCTCTCACAAAAAGCCATAAAAGTCAAGATGAACCAGATAAGACCAGATAAAAGATTATTTTCTGAAGTTAATGGGCAATAATTCTTAGATGAAGTACGCATTAAGATAGTCCCAAAAATTTCACAGCGGCAGAATGGCACCATCCTTTTAGCGATTCAAAGTCTCTAAATTTTGTCATTTTAATGACGTTTCATTAAGATATGAATATCCTTGCAACCACCTTCCTTTCAGAACCCCCTTTAAATATCGGGACAGCCAAAAATTCGTGACCTTGTCATATTTGAGTGGCTAGATAAATATGTGTCCGATCCCAACATCCCTGCTAGGGAAACCATCAATATAAATAGCTAACGAGCACTGTTTTTAAAAAAAATGCCTTTTTAAATGAATTAGCCTAATTCTCTTCAATTATCTAGCCTTTAAAGGCATATATGCATGTGCAGAATTCTTATAAATAATAAGTTGCATAAACTAAAAAATGTGGCTGATGACGTAAGCCGTTTGAATATAGAACCGTATGAATGTTGGCGTTTCTTTAAATATATGAAATTATTCTAATGATTTTTTTTTATTCAGACAATTAGAACAATCAACAGAGGGAAATAATGATTCTCCATCACCCCGTTTATTTTTCATTTTAAAACATAATTGCTCGTGCATTGTATAATTCAGAATAAAGCCAAGAAATCAATGTATTGACTATTTTATAGGTATATTTTCACCGCCTGGTAAGTTATTGTTTCTTTTTCTTAATTTAATCTTATTTTCATGATAATGATTGATTGATATCAATTCAGATAAACATTCAATGCTAACATTAATATTAGTAAATTTATCAGCAGCATCGATTGAAATATTAAAAAAATATTATATAACCCAAAATGTATTTATCACAGACCCATCATTTACTGATAAAATGAAAATAAAAATAGTTTTACATTTTTTTGTGACAGTTAAGATACTATGAAATTACACGGAGCTATACCAAGCAGCTGAAATGAAGTCAGCATTATATACCATATATATCTTATGCATAATCCTTTATCGTTGTTATCGTATAATATATATATGTATGTAATACAAAAATTAAATACTTTTGCATTAATAAAAGCATTAAAACTTCATTCGTTTTCATAAAATATCTTTGGTAAAGGATATGGGTAGAAATTCTATTTTGGGACTTCAAGGCTAAAAACATGCCAATGAATAATGATTAGATTTATGCTTCAAAAGAGAAGTTATTTTAAGATCTTTCACTTCCATATAAGGAAAGATTAAACGATTTGCTATGAGTAATAAATAAATTGATGAGGCGTAAGAATACAAAAAAAGGCAATAATGACTGGCCTCTTCACAACTTTTAATCATCCTATATAACGCAGGAGCAATGTTTTTGGCGTGACTTTTTGTTGTTTATAATGCTTAACAAAACTACGTCTATTTAGACGGGATATGTGCTTCCCCTCTCCGGCTTGGAGAGGGGTTAAACTGCTATTTCACCATCGCTACTAAATAAAAAAGATTATGCACAACATGGACTCATTAATCATGATGCTTTGACTACTACTAATTAACTAAAAAATATCAGTGTGGATCCACCGATATTTCATGTACACTACCGGTCAAAAGTTTGCGAAAATTTTGAAATCTACAAAAAAAAGTTCTAAATTCAAATGTTCATAGAACTGCGAAAAATCATTCAAATGGCATGAAAATTTGATATGTTCTAATGTGAACTCTTTACAGTTAGTTACATATGATCAAATTGCAATACTTTGTTTTTTGCGAACTGAATCCACCTTTTCATCATGAGTTGTTTCTATGGTGAAAAAAGTTGTTAAGTTTGAACACTTGCCAAACTTGAAAAAAATTTTTTTTTGTACTTTCTGTTAATAGAAAATAGTTATTTGAACAGTTCTATGTAAGTCCTCAAAATTTCAAATCGATTTGATTTTTTTTGACGAAGTTATAGAATTTTGAAAAACATGTGTACTTTTCTCGATTTTTAAGCATTCCACATTTGCGATCCTTTGGTCTATACATCTTCGACCAAAGAACTTTTTAATTTTAATGTTTTCTATATTTTCAAATAATTAATATTGATTATAAAACAAATATTCTTATTTATTATTGTAATTATTGTTACTACAAGGAACTTATTATGAATATAATTAAAACAATATCTCATAGATGTCACATTTCATCTAAAATTTGTTTGTTCTTGCAAACGATGCTCTGATATTTGAATCGAAGTCAGTTATGGGACATTTTACAACAGGAATGGAACTCTATATCACTTGAAGTGATTAATGGTTTATTAGAACGAATGCTATGCATATGTAAGGCTATAATAAAAGCAAAAGGTGGATGGTTCGAGGAATCTAAGATTTAAATGTTAATTTATTTAATTACAAAATACGAATAAGAATATGTTAAATATTTGACCTGTTGTAAATAAAATAGTTTAATAAAAATGCAAATTTTTTATACTATTGTTATTATTTTTTTAGAATTATTTATGTAATTATTGTTATAACTTTTTAATTTAATTTAATATAAAGTAAAAATATCACAACAAAACTAATACAGGTAAGCAATAAATATAAACAATAAATATAAACAATAATAATTACAATAATGAATAAGAGTATTTGTTTTATGATAAATATTAATTATTTGAAAATATAGAAACATAAAAATTAAAAAGTTCTTTAATAGAAGATGTATAGACCAGAAGACTGCATATGTGGAATGCTCAAAAATCGAGAGAAGTACACATGTTTTTCAAAATTCTATAACTTCGTCAAAAAAAATCGAATCGATTTGAAATTTTGAGGGCTTACATAGAACTGTTCAAATAACTATTTTCTATTAACAGAAAGCACAAAAAATATTTTTTGCAAGTTTGGCAAGTGTTCAAACTTAACAACTTTTTTCACCATAAAAACAATCCGTGATGAAAAGCTGGATTCAGTTCGCAAAAAACAAAGTATTGCAATTTGATCATATGTAACTAACAGTAGAGGGTTCACTTCAGAACATATCAAATTTTCATGCCATTTGAATGATTTTTCGCAGTTCTATGAACATTTGAATTTAGGCCTTTTCTTTGCAGATTTAAAAATTTTCGCAAACTTTTGACCGGTAGTGTATATATATATATATATATATATATATATGGGAGTGTGTGTAGAATTCACATCTTATTACAAATAATAAGATGCATAAATTAAGAAATCGGGTTGATGACGTAACGTTTGATATGACAGCCCAGGTCCTATCACCCCTGGTTAGGTGATAGGGGAATCTCTCATGCATGCTTAGTTCAAAATTAAACTCGCTAGATTTTTATTGTTGGCGGAAATCCTCTTTCTCGCGAAATCAGTCTTTGTCGTGAGTTATAGAGATGTGAGTCATAAGGAGGAGCAACGGATTGCATTCAATTTTAGCATTGAACTAGGCAAAACAACAGGCCTATAAAGTCAGTGTTTTCTCTAAGGTGCCCTAAAAAATAATTTTTAATACAAAAAGTGTCGCTTGGAGGAGGGACATCTATTGTAAAAACCGATGTAAATGCTGACAGAATTCGGGTTCATGAGCTTTCAGTTGAACTTCTATCGCACCACAGTTCATTAAATTGTGAATAATGAATCTAATTTGAACAACGATAAAGGATCATGCATAAGAAACCAAACGTCAAGAAGAGCAAAGCTTCTTGTTACTCAGCGATGGTTATAAATGTGTTTTTAACCAACAAACATATTCCCGTGGCTGAATCTTTAACCTCTTTTCTTTTTTGGCGAGTCTTTGTAACCGTTAATTTTGCGAAATCAGACACAAAAAGGCTTAACTACTTTTAACAGGGCAGTAACTTTCTTTTCAATGGATACCGATTTCCGCATACGTTGTTGCTATCTGGAAAATATGATATCAAAATTAAAGACAAAAAACCGTTTTAAACGGTAACAAATATTTATTTTCTGTGTTGGGCTTATTAAGCAAATGATTACATAAGATTAATTAATAACCTGATTCTAAACTTCAACAATATCGTTTAAATAGTCTAAGAAAAATTAATTAGAAATGCGATTATTTTTTCCAGAAAATTTTTTACTTTGTGACAAAGTCTCTAAGGTTATGAAAAAAGTGTTTTGTTATTTAGATTTAATGGGATGTAATATTTTGCACAAAAAAAAAACTGTAAAATTAATCCACGACGAGCAAGAATATTTATAAGAACATTTAAAAGGCGATTACTTACAATTCCTGAGATAATTTTAACATTTTCCCTGCCAGATAGAATTCGAAAATCACGATGTTGTTTAGTTTTAACACTGATCAATATGTCTTATGTTTTCATATTAAATTATCGCATTAACAACATCTATTATCTTATTAATTACAATTTATTTTTAGATGACATTTCAGACGTAGGGGATGCAAGTGAGTAATATATATATTTTGTAAATGCTGTTATAAACTGTACTTAAATATTCCTATTTGTTACTGGTAAGTTAACTTTGAGACACACGCGTTTTCTAATGTTAATTAACTTCCAGAGATAGAAAAAGAACGATATTTTTTTCAGAACTTCTTGTCAGTCTAAATGAAAGTATTAGGTTTTGAATCAGCGGTCATTTCTGTGATAACTTATATTTGTTGATCTACAAATATTGCTAGTTTATGGAGTGTTTTTTTCTGTCTGCTATGAACTTTAAATCTTATCTTAAGAGCACATTTACGATATTATTATTGATAAGATTTCATACATAATGAATGTGATTTATTTTAAAGTAAGAATTTTCATGGCTTTTTGTCTATTTTGAATATTGCATTTGAGAGTGGAGACTTATTGACATGTTTTCTGCGATAAGTGTTGATCAAAAGTGATGGCAGTAATCATAACGGTGAACGCAAATTGTTGTAAACAATGCTTGTTCTGACATAACTATGCAAGTGGTAGAGAAAAAGACAAATAGATAATCCTAAGTCAATGATGAAACGCAAGAAAACGTATACATCTAATGAATAACGTTTTACTAAGTTTTTTTTCAGTGTTTCAGCGAATTGAACCCTTAAAAACGCTTGCATTAGACTTTATAAGAGCCAGAAAAAGGGTAATTTGTGTTTTGCATGTACAAAAGAAGTCAAATTAAAAAAAATATGCCACATTCATATGAAATTTCTAATAATTTTCTTGGTGGTGATTTAAAAGTTGAACTTTAAACAATAGAATTTATTGTATATAAAGAATTAGTAAGAATAATAGAATACTTAATAAAAATGAAAAAAAAATGTTTATTCATAGCTTTTATGTCGATTTTCTTTGTTTCCATCTAAACAATTAAGGAAGGGATATTAGTAAATTTTAGATGAATTTTTAATTTTTTGCGTCTATTTTCGCATTGAGGTTCATCATTTGCTAGAATAGAATTTTAGTTGATTATAGAGCGATAAATTGGGCTTCCCAAAATTACTGGACTCAAGTTGGTGATTTTGTTACAAAGATAAAATTTTTGCAAAACTTTCTATATTGATTAGAATAATGTTTTTAATATCACATTCAAAGAGTTTTGAAGATATATATTGCAAGATATTCAGAGCTTTACATAGGAATTTAAAGTTCAAGAAAAAGTATCACCAAGAATACAAATGGAATGGGTTAAAAATTCGCTGCGCAAATCTGTTTTATCACTGATTTACATAAATTACTATAATTATTTAGATTTAATTTATGTTTAAATATTTCATTTTCAGTGAGATCAGGGGTTGAAGTCGGTGAGTAAATTTTAATTCTTCTAAGGGATGTAGTGAGACACGTGATCCTCTTTACCTCAAAAATATATTCCGAATTCTCAAACTGATTTTTAAGCTGTAATACATATTATAAAATGCAAGGTTGAATTTTTGAAGGAAAAATTTGTGTTGACAAACATTTTAGAAATGAAACCTTTCATATTAGAACTTTAAATATGGAATATGAAGTTTATAGTTAATTAATTATTAACGTATCCTTATATTTGTATGATTCCGTAGATAGCGTCTTCTGCAAAAGTAAATAAATCTCATAAAAATTATATACCGCATGATTCCGTATGATAGACGTTGATTTATATTCTTTGAATCCTTTTGAAAAATAAAAATACCTATGTATACTTATTGGGAGTAAAAAAAAAATGATTTCGTTTAGTAAAATTGAAAGCGGTTTCAAAATCTTATGAATCATTACGCCCATTAAAATGAGGCGTCAAAACCAGCTTGATAACTTGCCCATGATGAAGGTTAGAGTTGTTTCGTGAATTTACTTAGTTTCTTTCGGTTATCAAACATGTTTTTATTAACCCCGCCTTCCACTGTAGTGATTCGTTTAGAAGTTAAAACTATTTTCTTGTATATTTTTTGAAGCTCCTTTTGGTAAGGGTTGTCAATCTTTTGATTTTAGTTGTTAGTATTAGTTGTTAGTACTCAAGTTGTTAATATTTTCTTATAAATTTTTTTCCACTTTTTTTCAGTGATAAGTGTAGTCTGTCTTTTGACTTTAGCACATCACCAAGCAAAAACTATTTATTCTTGTTTACCGCCAACCAAATGTTTAAGAAGGAGAAAGATCCCCAACTAATTAAAGCTGGGTCTCAATGCATCATTCTGAAAAACCTATTTTATAGAATAAAACCTTCTCACCAATTTTTAAAAACTGATAGAGTTAAAAACCTATTGACGATGGCACGTTTTTAGAAGAACAAACGGTATATTTTCATGAAAATGATTAATTAACAAGATCACCGAGAATGAGAACGAAGTGTAAATGGATGATAACTGATAAAAAATATTTACTAAATAATAATAATAAAAGAAGCAATATTCATTGATTTTGATTTTTCAACCTAAAATTAGTGAAACAATCAGTCTACGCGAAAATCCTCCCTTTTTTGAAAGTTCTTCCTAGGTCCTCCCGTTTGAGGATAGCTACCCAAGTATGGATATTTCTTTGATTCTGTTTTTTAACAAAAATGAGGTCGAACGAAAAAGAAGTTTGTAATGATAATAAATGATAAAAAAAATTTACTAAATAATTATAACTATAGTAGTAGCAATTATTCATTGTTGTATCGAAATTTTAAATCAGAGGAAAGTTGTTACCTAAGCAAAAATCTTAGTTCCATAACAATTCTTTCTCAATTTCTTTTTTTTGAATTGCTACTCTATTGTATATATTCCTTTGTTTTTTCTTTGACAAGGTTCCGAGCAATTTTCTCTGCAGATTATATGGCATATTTAAAAAAAAAAGCTTTTTTTCACTTGTTTCCTTCGCTTTTGATAAATTGAGTAAAATTATGAGTATATAAGAATGAAATTTTTTCTAAAATGATCTGTTAACCATGCTACAATAGAACAAGAATATTAATTCCTAAGAATAAATAGTTAGTTTATTATTTTTTCATCAAGCTCGAAAATGTCAGATTCTAGTAACTCTTTTGCAAATGGAACACACGAAACGTTATAAGTCATAAGCTTTTAATATCTAGGAAAAACATCAACTCCTTTCTCTGTAACGAAATATTATCGGAGTAAAATTACCAGATATTTAACTGGATAAAAATTATACGCCTTATCACACCAATTTTAATCACTGAATATACGTTTATTAACGCGTCATTAAACGTTTTTCATTTATATTGCATTGTTTTGTAATTGATTTAAGTATAATTTTTAGTTTAAATATCATTTTAAAAATTAAGTATCATTTTTAAATTAAAGTTGAACAATAATAAATATATTTTGGTTTTCTTTAATTTTTTTTTCGGATTATCTAATTTAGATTATTCTCGGGGAAGCAAATGTAGCGATTTAAAAACAAAAATGTGCCAAATGTGGGTTTTCTTCATTATTTTCTCATAATATTTCTTCACACAGAAATGAAATACTGTCAGATATTACAAATGCTAATTTTTAAATTAAAAATTTTAGTTATATATTGCAAAATATTGTAGAAAACAATTTTAATTCATCTATCAAAAATACGATTCATTACTTAATGTTACTAGCTCAATTTATTTAATTTTTAATATTTTTCTTCATTTAGTCGATGCTGCAGCATCATATGATGAGCAATTTTGAATATTTCAAAGATTTCAGCATTTATCTGCTTTTTCTCTGTGTTTGGGTTACAACACAACGCAGAATGACGTCATTTAACCAATGACCGATGACGTCATTTAACTGATATATTTGTAATTATAATAGTAAAAATACAAAAGAATAAATAACCTGTTAGTGTAGCTCTAATTCAACGTTAACAAATGAATCAATGAGTTAGAAAAGTGTTTTGTGTTATCACCTCTAAATTCTTATGATGAAAACACAATTGCGCGATTAAATATAGGGCAACTCTACAAAAAGTAAAGCAAAATGCTGAAATATCAAATATATGATATATTCAAATTATCAATATTCAATTATTTATTATCACTTTAATGCTTAAAGTGCATATTTTAATGTTCAGTTAATTTTCAATTAGCATTTAATTAATGCCTCTATTTTAAACTGGAAAATAGTCTTTCAATTTTTTTCAAGGAATTTGTAAAATTAACTCTTTAATTAAACACTCCCTTTTAATATTAAATATAATATGTTCATAATTTAAATTATTTCAATTATTCCTAGAAACACAATACTTTAGTTATGTAAAAAAATGATTTTTTGAATCTTTTCTGGTCCGGGTTATTACTATCACCATATGCACTCCTATCTTAATTTTGGTAATGTAGTGTACGCATATACCATTTTTGTTCTTCGGTACATCATCAAGAATGATTTAAAAGACTGACTTTTAATGTGGTGTTCACGACACATCAATAGTTATAAAGAACACATGCGTTCGTGCGTTGCTGCAATCAGAGTCAAAAAAGGTTTTTGCAGTCGGGAAATGCAATCAGAGTCGGATGAAACAAATCACTGCTTTATTTGAGCTGTTGCATTTTTAATTTATTTATTATTAATAATGCATTTTTATTTGTTTATTTGCTAATTTATTTTTGCAGCAAGAGAACTTTTGAGTGAGTAATTTTTAATGTTTCGAAATGATTTTATGAACTAAATGAAAACACTTTTTGAGTTGAAAAATATAATCAGAATCTTAAGATATATTTAAAACTATAAAATACTGAGATAAGTTTATGAGGGATAATTATTTTACTAACATTTGTAAAATGAAACTTTTTGCACCAAGGTAAACGCGTAAAAATTATTTTACTTACAATCACAAGTTAAAAAAAAAATGGAGAGTTTACGCTAGTTAGGGGAGATGAGAAATTTTCCTTTGCTAGGAGGGATTTCGCAATGGTCAGGACAGCAAAAAGAGATGCTAGCAAAAATTTTGGTCGATTCATTTCAGAAAATAGACTTTTATTAGTTCTTTGAATTTTTCAATGACTAATTTTCCTTCATTCTTCTAAGAAATTCTTTCATTTTTTCTGATTATTTAATCATTAGTATTATATACTCATTCTTAATGGCAATGTCCTATCTCAAATATTTCCAGTTGAAGTGGTAGACAAAAGTTATTTCATTTCAGAAAAATGACTTGCTTTGTGTTCCCGTTTGTAGCAATGATTTAGATTTGGCATCTTAATTGGCCTCCAATTTTAATTTATACGGCAATGTAATACTTATGTTAAAATGTTTTATATTATATTGGTAAAGATAAGTTTTCTTTCGATTTTTTTCCTTACGATAGATTAGTATTGAGCAAGATTACACTTAGCACATCATCACATTTACCAAACGAAGAGAATATTATCAATAATCAACGCATTGATAACAAGGCGCAATGTATTAACCATTGATCGGCATTTTGTTTATTGTTGATTTTAACGGGTAAAGGAGATTTTTCTTATCCCACATTCAGTAGATTTTTTTAACTGAAGGTCCTTGTTCCATATTCCTTACACCGAATTGGGGTATGTATATATATATATATATATACTATATATATTAAATATCTATGATTAATAATAGTCAACATTTTAAGATATATGTTATTTATCACACTTAATCAGGGGACACACTGCCTGCTAACACACAGGAGACTTTCTGTTGTCAGTGGTGAAACCAAAAAATGACAGTGCCCCGAGGCCCCATAATGGAAAATAAACATTCCCCGTATTCAGTATAAATATTAAAATTGATAAATTTATCTGCAGCGTCGATTTAAATATTAAAAAAAATTATATAAATCAAAATGTATTCATCATAGATCCATCAATTGCTGATGAAATAAAAAAAAGTTAACAATTTTTTGTAAAAATTAAGATATTATTCCACTGAGGCACTGCACAGAGCTTCATCAAGTAGCTAAATTGAAGTTACCATACTGTACCAAAAGTTGATCCAGGAAAATTTAAATATGCTATATATGGGTGATTCTCACGAAACATGACAATTCGGACCAAAAAATTTCTTCAAATTTAAAGTCTTTAAAATAGTCTAAAATTTTTTTGTATACTTCTTCAGTTAAACTTATTAATATCTTACATACAGCAGTGTAGTTTATTGATATTTGTTAGAGAAAAAAATTAAAATAGAAATTCACCAAATCTTGAATACCAGGAAAATGACATATTAGCTTAGAAGTTTAAAAAACAGTCATTTTTAGTTAATAGTGAGTAACTCAACTTAAGCCTTTATGTTGGATCGACCATAAATTGCTTAAGTTAATTCTTTTTGTCCCCTGTAGAAAGAATCAAAAAATTTTTTGTTGCTGATATGTGCAGAATAAAATTTTTTAAAATAATCAATCATTAAAAAATAAATAACTTTGATTACATCCAAGCATATTAAAATCATACATAAACTTGGTATTAGGTTAATATTTGCTTTCCCTACTTACAGTATTAGCAGTTTAAAAAAATTTCTGGTAACACTTCAATGTCCTGGCATTCATAAGCCAGGAAAATGACAGCCAGGATAATGACAAATTCGCCATTTTATAGCTTATATTTTTATTTTAATATAATATTTTGGCCTAAGACATTTATATTCCGCAGAAAGCAACAGGATTTCTTAAAATAACTCAGATAAATCTATGTAGTTTATGTTATTAATGATTTCAAGAAACCAGTAAAATGACAACACAAAAACCTACTAACCTTGAAAAATTTTTTGAAATAGATTTTGACCCAGAAAAATTGTTTCTTTTTTCATGCAGCAAGGCATGTTCATATAGGAGGGTATCTAATCAATCTATTAACATAAGATATTTATTGCTGGCTCTATCTATTTTGGTTATAAACCACTAAATAAAAGTAGCCTGGAAAATGACAGATTTTCTTGGGACGAGCAGATTATTGGCAGAAAAATTAATTTTAACGAAGTTTTTGTAAATAATTCCCTCTGCGTTTATTCTAAAAATGCTTACACCGTTTGAGATAAAAAAAATTAGATATTGAAAAATTTATGGGAAGTTTTGAAACTAGTTATTATTGAAAACATTGTTTGGGACATGCCAGGAAAATGACATTTTGATATTCAATTAAATTTCTTAACTATACAAAACGGTCAATGCTAGTGCAAAGCCATTTTAAAATGCTAACAGCAATGCTATTTATTAATTTTTTAAAAAAAAAGTTTTTTCTAGTATTATAGTATTAGATCTTGGAGCAAGGGACAGTGAATTGTCATGTTTCGTGAGAATCACCCATATATATATATATATATATATATATATATATATATATATATATATATATATATATATATATATATATATATATATATATATATATATATATATATATATATATATATATATATATATATATATATATATATATATATATATATATATATATATATATATATATATATATATATATATATATATATATATATATATACACATGACGTAGAGACAATTTGATTGTGTAATCAATTTTACACTTTTCTTCTGCAAATGATGGTAAGGTCACAGAAATTAGTTAATATAAAAGAGGGCATATCACAATGTTGTTGGAAGTTTACACGAAGGTAGATGTCAGAGACTGTCCAGCTTTCTAAAGTAAAATTGATGCCAGGTCAGATAATGGCTAAGTTGTCAGTCCAGTTTTGCTTCATTCCGATAGATAACTCTTTTCTAGGTGAGCTAATTTCCATGGCAATGAGTCCATCCATCCTTTCATCTATCCACCCAGAGATTTCAGTTGAACTTCCATCACACCACCGTTCATCAAATTGTGAATAATGAAGTGAATTTGAACAAATATAAAGGATTATACATAAGAAACCAAACGTCAAGAAGAGCAAAGCTTCTTGTATATTTTTAGCCTATAAACATATTCCCGTGGGCTTTTTTTTGCCGAGTCTTTGTAACCGGTAATTTGCGAAGTAAGACCCAAAAAGCTTTAACTACTTTTAACAATGAAATAACTTTCCTTTCAATCGATACCAATTTTCGCATACGTTGTTACTATCTGGAAAACATTGCATCAAAATTAAAGGCATTGAACCATTTTAAACGGTAACAAATATTTATTTTCCGTGTTGGGTTCATTAAACAAATGTGATTACATAAGATTTATTAATAACCAAAATATAAACTTCATCAATAGGGCTATTCCATGGTAACTTACGTTACATTCACAGAAGTTTTATTGCACTGAGAACTTAGAAACAAACAAATAATACTAATACACATATTGAAATAAAGTGATTTCTTAAAATTACAATCAAAACCAAAAGGAGCCTAATTAAAATAATTAATATTTTTCATTTTAAACAGTGTAAAAACCTAAAATTAGTGTGGTAACTTACGTTACCAAAAAGGGAATTGCAAAAATTTGCAATATGCTTGAAGGCAAAATTCTGTTCTTATACAAATGTTAATTGATTAAGATTATATGTATCATTTTTCTGACATGTTTAAATATTTCTTATGCCTAGATTTAAAATTTTATTTCAAAAGTTAAATTAAATATAATTTTTTAAACGGGTAACTTACGTTACAGTAACTTACGTTACGAAATTCACTTTGTATCAAACTTTTATTCCAATAATGTACAGATGCAAATTAGGATATTTAAACAGTATAGTGCAAGGGAGAAAAAGTGTGCATGAAGAAATTTTTGATTTACACACTTGATTCACGCATTACTATGCAAACTTATAATGTCCTCTGTTATTAACTAGTACAGGGAGCTCAATTCTTTTCACCATGTTCTCTTTCTGGCAAAATATTCCATCTCTTTTTTCTAGCAATTTCCAATAGATTCCCACAGCAGCTATTACATTGACTTTAAATTCTTGCTCTTCAACAGACATTACCACACCAGGATGTCCTCGTATCTAATCGTATACCAATCCCCAGCTTTTATCTTGGATTCATCATCTTGTTTTTCAACATCTTTCACTAAGAAACCCTTCTGGTATGCCTTCTTGTACTTTTAAATGGTGGATCTGCTTAATGCTTTTAATCTGTGGAGCTTTTGAGAATAGAGCAGAAAGATGTAACTTTTGCTGACACTTCTTAATATCTTCTGGTGTGATTTCTACCACATTTATTTTTGTTGAATGCTCTTGTGTTGCTGCCGCAAACTCAGAGGCATTGGTGACAATATGTTTTCCTCTCAATACGACATTTCTCACACTCCTTTCAATAGATCCACCTGTCCCATCAACAGGACCTTTGCCGTGTGACGTGGCAAAATAATTCCACATCAATTTTTTCCCATGATGAAGCTCTAGAACAGATAAGACCGAAACTATATATCGATTCTTGAACAGGCTGCTTGGCCCATCTGACTAGATGTAAACATTTTTGATATCCAGAGGCAAAGTTTCCTAAATGCAATCCATATATGGCACTACCATTTCTTTAGTGTGATCTAAATCATTACTTATGAAGGCCATAGAATGATGCTTTCCGGAGTACCATGCTGATATGGTGAAAATACTGACTTGCTTCTTCGTCCAGTGTGCGGTCCAGCGTCTTGGTATTCACATGAATAATTTTCTGCGAAATCTATTTGAATGATTGAAGTGTCCTTATCGAATGATGGTAACGTCGCAGCTAGGACTTGCCTTCTGTAAGCAAGCGATTGGTTTCAACATGGTTTCGAAACTGTGGCTTCATGCTCTTTATGTGTTCAGACAAATATTCTGAATTTCCTTCTTCTAAAATTTTTTTCAGTTGGCCAGCATCATCTTCCTTCCATACATAACAATTCAAATCATTTAGGTTTTATTTTTGGGTTATTTTGTTTAGGGAATCTTCAAGTTGATGAGAACAAGTTTCACATTCTCCGGACCAGCACTTATCTGTTTTTTCTGAGCATAAAAATAAATATCTGAAGAATTTCGAAAGATGGAACATTATAGAATTTGCTGAAGGCTTCAGTAGTCAATCCGAAGTTTTCGTGATACTTACAAAGACAAACATTTCTTGGGAGTTTGATACTAAGCAAGACATGCTTTGGACGGAGATCAAAGAACTTAGTTTTTCCAATTTTGCATTCTGAATTTTTTCCATAAACATTTAGTGCATTTCTCGAACTGAATAAAGAAGATGCCTTGCTTGTACTTTCTTTTCATCACCATTAGCATTTCCAATTATAATCACATCCATAACTCCTGGTGCTTGTCGAGAGATTTCGTCCAATTTCGAAAACATATGAATGCTAACGCCCAATTAAATGAGTTAATGCAAATATTTTCAATAAAATTAATATCTTAAGTCAGTGTTTATTTATTTAAACTGTGGTATTGTAACTGGATACACCTTATTTAGTTTACATGCCAATTTTCAAGAGAAATAGACTCATTTTACATTGGTAACTTACATTACATGCATGTCAGTAACTTACGTTACACATATTGAATAGTGCACAAAACAATAAATAAATAATATTTCAAAAGAAAACTATTGCTGCTTATTTAGTGTTAGCCTTTAAGAAAGAAAAAAAATTATTCTTACTTTTGTATCACTTGATCTTTTTTACACATAAAAACTTTTCCTAGTTTTTGGTAACTTACGTTACATGCAATAATGTTTATTTGAAATTTATATAAATAAGTGAATTTAACAACAAAAACTTATTTTTACACTGCACAATATTTCTATTAAGTGTGATAAACAATATTTTGTCTTTGGAACATTTTGAAATGAAAATAATGCTAACTTACTGATTTTCAAAATCTGACCATGTTCTTCACCCAAATCAGAACAAGCAAATGCCAATGTTCAATGGGTTGCCAATACTAAAAACCTAAATTCTCAAACAAAATTATGATAAATTATCAAACTTCAAACCTTTCTAATTCAGAAAACATCCAAAATAATAACATTATTCTTATTTGAATTTTCCAATGCTTTTCCCCCTTTTCATGGAATTGCCCAATATCGTTTAAAAAGTTCCAGAAAAAATAACGAGAAATGCAATTTTTTTCCCAGAAAAATTTGAACGTTGTCAAAAATACTCTAAGGTCATGAAAAAAAAAATGCTTTGTAATTTAGACTTAGCGGAATACAATATTTTGATACTAAAAATAATACATATTAAAATTAATCCACCACGAGCAAGAAGATTGATAAGAACATTAAAAACACGATTACTTACCATTTCTATGATAATTTTAACTTTTTCCCTCCCAGATAATGAATCGTTGAATATTTCGAAATTTACGATGCTGTTACGTTTTTTTATATGTGTTATGTTTTCATATTAATTATCTTATTAACAACAATTTATCTTATTAATAACAATTTGTTTTTAGATGACTTGTCAGAAATAATGGAATCTAGTGAGTATTATATAATTTTTTAAACTGCAGTTATAAACTATTCAAAAATATGACTATTTTGTTACAGGTGAGGTTACTTTGAGACACTCGCGTTTCCTAGTGTTAATTAACTACCGAAAAATAGAGAAAGAACGATGATTTTTTCAAAAATTCTTGTCTGTCTAAGGGAAAGTATTTGGTTTTGAATCAGCTGCCATTTCTGCGATAACTTATATTTGTTGATTTACCATAAATTCTAGTTTATGGTGGGTTTTTTTCTATCTGCTACGTACCTTAAATCTTATCTTAAGATCACATTAACGATAGTATAATCCATTATATTTCTTATATAATGAAAGCATTTTATTTCAAATTAAGAACTTTCTTAGATTTTCGTCTATTTTGAATATTGCATTTGAGGGTGGAGAATTTTTTTTAAACGTTTTTTTTTTAAAGTGTTTATAAATAGAGATCTTTGTAATCATTATGGTGAACCTCAAATTGCTGTGATCAATGCTTGTTCTGACATAGCTTTGCAAATGGAGAAGAAAAAGATAAGTGGATTATACTAAGCCAATAGCGAAACACGCAAAAATTTATACATATAATGAATAACGTTTTACTAAGTTATTTTTCAGTGATTCAGCAAATTGGACCCTTAAAAAGCTTGCATTAGATTTCGTAAAGGCCAGAAAAAGGGTAATTAGTATGAACCCAAGTTTCGGGTGCACAAATAAAGTCAAATTTTTAAAAAAAATATACCACATCCATACGAAATTTCTAATAAATTTCGAGGTGCTGATTTGAAAGTTGAACTTCAAACAATCGAATTTATTATATTTAAGGAATTAGTAAGAATAATAGAATATAAAATAAAAATGAAAAAAGAAAGATTTATTCCTAACTTTTATTTTGATTTTTTTGTTTCCATATAAAAATTAATAAAGGGATATTAGTAAATTTTATATGAATTTTTAAACTTTTGTGTCTATTTCGTTATCAAGGTTTACTTTTTGCTAGAGTAAAATTTTAATTGATTTTTTAGCGATAAATTGGGCTTCCCAAAATTTCTGGATTCAAGTTAGTGATTGTTTTACAAAGAAATAACTTTTGTAAAAATTTCTATACTAATAAGAATAAAAATTTTAGCACCACATTCGAAGAATTTTGAAAATATACATTGTAAAATATTCAGAGTTTTACACGGCAATTAAACTCCAAAAAAGTATCTCAAAATGGAATATTGGAATACAAATGGAATGGAATAAAAATTTGCTATGCAGTTCTGTTGTATCACTCTCAGGGAATAACTCCGGCGGCGCACTGTGGAGCAAAAATCATTTTTCGCGGTAAAAAAAAAAAATGAGTTTTAAGAAAAAAAATCTCAATATGGTTTTTTGTAGTAAAATGTTCAAGAAATATGACGGTGTATTTTTTTTTTGGTTTATTAATGGAAATAGCAATTAAATGGAAACAAAGTCGAAATAAAAAAAATTAAATTTTTCAGTTAAATTTTTGTTAATATGATAAATCCTTATAGTAAATAAAAATACTAAAACTATGCATGATGTAAATATAAATGTATTTCTAAGATATATATGAATTCATTATTTTATATAAATACTATTTTAACCAGGGCCATTTACCTATTTCTGCCCTGTACAATGAAAATGTAACTTTAGGGTGCTCTATAAAGAAAAGCCTTACGTTGCCGAGGTAAAAAAAAAATTGTACATTTGTTTGGTATATATACTCAAGAACTAAAATAAAATTAGTTGCGAATTTGGCTAACATATAGATTTTTATAGTTCGTATCATTTTCATAATAATGATAAAATTAATGGAAAAATTATAAAAATAAACTTGAGATTATTATTTTTGTTATAACATTTTCAAACTTTTTTATATCTAGCAAAATAGATTCATCATTTTTTTTAAATTCGATAATTGAATTTGTAACTAACAATCTTAAATATTTTGATTCAATTTATTTAGTTTAAATTAGTTTTGATAAATATTTGCGATTTTACATCCATTACTTTATTTATTAAAATTATTAACCACAAATTTGTAATCAAAGATCTCAAAAACTACTAGTAAATAATTTTTATTTATTTATTTAAAATTTTTTTAATAATCATCCGCCATTTGACTTCATATTTGAAATTAGCGACCCAAAAAACCTATAGGTGATCAATTTTTAAAACATTGAAGTTAATTTTCTAATTTTGGCCGCATTTTTCTGATTTTGTCCCACTGTGCGGCGGAAAGTAAATTTTAATGCTTGTAAGGGATGTAGCGAGACACGTGAACTTCTTTAACTCAAAAATATATTGCGACAAACATTTTAGAAATGAAGCCTTTTATGTCAGGAATATAAATTTGGAATATGAAGTTCATAATTAATTAATTATGAACATTTCCTTGTATTTGTATGATCCCGTAGAAGGCGTCATGGGACAAAATAAATAAATTTTAATGTTATAAAAATTATATACCGAATGCTTCCATATGATAAAAAACTAAATTTAAATCCTTTGAACTCTTTTCAGAAATAAAAAGACCAAAGTATACATATTGGGAGTCAAAAATTAATAATTTCGTTAAAGAAAATTTGAAACGGCTTCAAAATCTTATAGCACATTACGCCAATTAAAATGAGGCGTCAAAACCAGCTTGATAACTTGCCCATGCTGAAGGTTAGAGTTGTTTCATATATTTACTTAGTTTCTTTTTTTACTTAGTGTCTTTCGGTTATCAAACATGTTAGGATTTTTCTTGACCCTCCTTCCACTATAATGATTCCTTTAGAAGTTGATACTATTTTCTTATGAATTTTTTCCCACTTTTTTCAGAGATAAGTGTTGTCTGTCTTTTGACTTTAGCACATCACCAAGCAAAAACTATTTATTCTTGTGGACAGCCAACCAAATTTCTAAGAATTGGAAAGTTCCCCTACAAATTAAAGCTGGCTTTCATTGTATCATTCTGAAAAACCTATTTTGTAGAATAAAGCCTACTCACCAATTTTTAAAAACTGATAGAGTTAAAAACTATTGACAGTGGCACGTTTTCGAAAGAACAATAGGAATATTTTCTTGAAAATGATTAGTTAACAAGACCACCAAGAATGAGAACAAAGTGTAAATGGATGATGACCGATAAAATATATTTACTAAATAATAAAAATAAAAGTAGCAATGCTCATACATTAGAATTTTTCAACCTCAAATTAGTGGAAACAATCAGCCTAAGCAAAAATCCTCGCTTTCTACAAGTTTTTCTTCGGTCCTCCAATTTGAGGATAGCTACGGAAGTATGAATATTTCCTTGATTTCTGTTTTTTTCCAAACAGGAATGAGGTAAAACGAAAAAGAAGTGTGAACTGATGATAAATGATAAAAAAAGCTAAATAATTATAATAAAAGTAGCAATATTTATTCAATGTTGTTTCTAAATCAGTGGAAATCTTAGTTATCTAACAATTCTTTCTTGATCTAAGCTTTCGGGATTGCGAGCCTAGTGTGTATATTTCTTAGACATCCCTTTTTTTTGAAACTAGAATGAGGAAGAATCGAAAAAAGGTGTGTAATAATAATAAATGACAAAATTCAGCATGGATTATCTAGCAGATTTAAAAAAATATAATTAGTTTTAATTTGTTTCCTTGTGTTTGATAAAATAAGTAAACGGATGAGCTAAGATCAGATATAAATTCTAAATTCTGCAATGGAATTTTATCTAAAATGATCAGTTAAGCATTGTTTAGAACATCAATATTAATTCCTGGAATAAATATTTAGTTTATTACTTTTTTATCAATGTCGAAAATGTTAGATTCCAGTAACTCTTTTGCAAATGGTACACACAATACGTCATAAGTCATAAGCTTTTAATATCTAGGAAAAACTTCAACTCCATTCTCTGTAACGAAATATTATCGGAGTAAAATTACCAGATATTTAATTAGCTAAATATTATATGCCTCATCACACCAATATTATTCACTGAATATACAATAATATTTAAATTGCTTTTATTTATCGCGTCAAACTTTTTTCATTTATATTGCATTGTTATGTATTTGATTTAAGAATAATTTTTACTTTAAATAACGTTTTAGAAATTAAGCATAATTTTTAGATAAAATTTAAGCAATAATAATTATATTTTGTTTTTCTTTAATTTTTTTTTGGATTATCTAATTTAGATTTTTCTCGGGGACGCAAATGTAGCGATTTAAAAAAAAATTGTCAAATGTGGTGGGGGTTAAATGTGACATCATATGTGGTTTTCGATCATTACTTTCACATAATATTTCTTCACACTGGAATGAAATACTGTCTGTTTTCATAAATATTTTAAATTTTAGTTATATTTTACAAAACATTTTAAAATGTAACTAATTTATGCAAAATATGAAGAAATACAAAATATAAAGAAATATTTACATAAAATATAAAAAAAACAATTTTTAATCATTTTTCCAAAATACAATTCATGACTTAATGTTAAAACTCATTTTATTTAATTACTATTTTTTTTCTTTTTTTTTCAATAAAGTTATAAACTCTGGTGAGTATTTTTGAATATTTAAAAGATTTCGGCACTTTTATTTGCTTTTGCTCTGTGTTTGAGTTACGGCACAACACAGAATTTTAAACAATGACGTCATTCAACTAAAATGTTTGTAATTATAATATTAGAAGTACAAAAGAACAAATTGACCATTAGTGCAGCTTTTATTCCTCGTTATCAACCGAATCAACGAGTCAGAAAAATGCTTTGTTATCTTCTCTAAATTGTTGGGATGAAAACACAATTTTATGATTTACTATAGGGCAACTCCATAAAAAGTAAAGCAAAATGTTAAAATTTAAAAAATATGACATATTTAATATCACTTTAAAGCTTAAAGTGTATATTTTAATGTTGAACAAGTTAATTTTCAATTAGCTTTTAATTAATGCCTCTATTTTCAACGGGAAACTTATCTTTAAATTTTTTTCAAGGAATCTGTGAAATTAGCTCTATAATTAAACACATCCTTTTAATATTTATCAAAATAAATTCATAATTTAAATCATTTCAATTATTCTTAGAAACACAAAACTTTGGTAATGCAAAAAAAAAAACTTCTTTGAATTTTCCCAGGCCCGGGTTATTACTATCACCACAAGTCCTCCTATCTTAATTTTGGTAATGTATTGTGCGCATGCACCATTATTGCTGAGCATCAGCAAGAATGAATTAAAAGCCGTCGCTGATTTTTAATGTGGTGTTCACAACGGACCAATGGTTATAACGAACACATGCGTTCGTGCGTTGCTGCAATCAGAGTAAAAAAATGCAATCACAGTCGGATGAAACAGATAACTGATTTATTTGACCTGTAGTAATTTCAATTTATTTATTGTTAATATTTCCTCTTTATATGTTAATTAATTAATTTACTTTTGTAGTAAATGGTCTTGTGAGTAAGTAAGTTTTAATGTTTCGAAATGATTTCATAAACTAAACATTTGCAAAATTGAAATTTTTACACCAAGGTAAACGTGTGAAAATTATTTTATTTATAATCACTAGTGAAAAAATTGGAGAGTATACGGTAGTTAGGAGAGATGAGAATGTTTTCCTTTGCTAGGAGGGATTTCGCAATGGTCAGAATAGCAGAAAGAGATGCTATCCGACCTGTGTGGTTGTCATTCGTCTATTTGAAGAATGAAGTTGTCAACATTGTCCTGCCACTGTGGCATCAACGAAGAGTTAACTGATCCAAAAAGGTGTGTCCCGTGACAATTTGCTTCTGATAAAAGAAGTGGCCAAAAACTTTCTTTCTGGACTCTGCGTAAATCACTGATGTGGAATGTCTCGTCACCAGTGTAAACTAAGCATGATTGATCATTATCAATGGATTAAATTCAGATACCTAAACGCGCATTAAGGCGGAAATAGTTTATCGGCATTTTGCGTGTCAAGTGGCTAAGGGGTCACAAATAGAATATCAGTGATTTTTTCTATCAAATCTCAAAATAATCCCATACAATTTTGTTGCAGGTAGCATATAATATGCTACATTTTTCAATTTACAATTGCTCTATTTAAAATGCCCCTATGACAGTAAGTTAACAAGAATTGTGTATTTAGAGTCACATATAACTAATATTTAAGCTAGTCGTTACCAATAATAGAAATTTTATCACTATGGTTATATTTTTGCATGCGAATGTACATTCGTGAAACATTGAAGATATTTCAAAGGAAAAAAAAACATAATTTCGATGTACTTAATTTCTTAGAGGAAAGAAAGGAGCATTAATCACTTAACGAAATAGTGAATATTTGATAATTTCCTAGAATTTCTTAAATTAAACGTTCGCTGTCGGGAAAAACATAAAAAGTTGAAGATTAAATAATCAAATTTGAAGAAATATTTTAGATTAACAAACTGGATCATTTAAGCTTGAATAAATATTAAATAAGTTTGCATGCTTAATATAAGCAAATTTTTTTCATTTAAAACCATTTTGCACATAATATATAAATTAATTTCTCCAGCAGTGTAAATTATACAGACGTAAATTAGTTTCACCAGCAAAAGTCAGTTCCGTAAAGTAGTTTGTAGTCACTACATTAAAAAACAATTGTAGTTAACTAAATTTTTAACTACAGTAAAATAAAAAAATAAGTTAGTTTCATCCTGTTTTAGTTTCAAAAATAATTTAGGCTCACCCTGTATTTGTTCGCTTTAACCTTAAAGCAACATCACTTAAGTTTAAGTATTATAGTTAACGGTATAATTGTGGTTATGACTGCTAACAATCTCTCCTCCCAAGCGCACAATCTCATAAACCCTCTAATCGTAGAGTGCACAAAAGAGTAGTTTCTGTTTTATTGGAATTGTTGCTTTCAAATAAAACATAATAAAAATATCGATGAAAACACATAAAAACAATTGTTGTACATCGATAGATGGAGTTGTGAAAAAATTATGTTAAGGATCTTTTGATTTATTTTCTGAATCGGGCTAAAGTTTCCTGAAATTATGTTCTTCTTTTTGTTATTTCAATTATTGTTATTATTAATATTTATTAGAGTTACGCTAAGCTCTATTTAAGGTTCACAACGCAAGAGCAGAAATTTTCTCAACCAATCACAGTGTACTTCAGGGGTAGAAACTGAGGTCAATGTTACTATAAATGTAAGACAAACTTTATACAAAATCGTTTTATTTTTAGGTAATATTGCCCTGATCCAAGATTGATTAATGCCTAGTAAGTGGTTTTAATAATTTTTTTACATGATCTGATGAACTAGATTAAAATACTTTTAAATTCAATGAATTCCAAATCTAAGTAGGAAATTTATACTTAACTTCGCGCTATAGACGATAGTAACAAAATTTTAAGGAAAACAGTTCTGTTTAAAAATTTTTTTAAATAAAACTTTTTATGTTATTACATTATTCGCAAGATTTATTTCACTTATCAGCGTTGCTCTAAAATGAATTAAAGTGATTACGTAGATCAATCCTTCGTTCTCTAATTGTTAAAGATTCCAAACATATACTTGCATATCATTTATTCAATACATGTAAGTGATTAAAGTGATTACTTAGATCTATCCTTCCTCAACCAAACGTTTTAATTTATGAAATTAAACAGATAAACTGAAAAATGAAAAAAAAAAATCGGAGGATTTTGCTGCCTGCAAAATAAGGTGACAAAATTCAAGAGAGCTAAATCTTTTGAATATTAATGCATATAAATATCTAATATATATAATTCTCTTACGTGGCTCCCAAATTTTGGCTGTATTTCTTTTCCGTCTGTGGCAACGTTTGCTTTGTTTGGTTTACGCTACTATTTCTCTTACACGGCGACAAAAAAAAGCCTCATTACAACTCCCCGAATGGCAACGCTAGAACATCGACCAATGATTGCCGCTAAAAATGTCACTTGCCAAATCTTTCGTGGAATTCTTCTCTCTGCAACGCAAGTGCGGGAAAGTTCGATCAAAAAGTTTTCCGCAATGGCAAATTTCTCCCAATACTTAATCCAGGAGTATCCTTGTCTTCTGGATTGGGTTACAAATTACAAGGCTACAGAGTTGAACATGGGTAGTTTGAAACTGAGAATTGAGTCAGATACTTATAAAATGAAATGAAATGAAATGAAATGAAATAAAATAAAATAAAATAAAAGAGTTCTCATAAACATAAACTTCAAATGCGAATTTTAAAAACTATTTACTCGAATTTTTTTAACTTTTGCTCTTCAAAAAATGCTTTGTCATAATGAAACAAATATATCGGAATTTGAATTTGAAAGATTACAATAATTTTAAGCTAAAAATCATAAATCTGAAATTTAAATGTTTCTCCCTTCCAAATAGCTGAACTTTTGCTATGAAGATTTCGTTGTATCACTGATTAATGTGTACCATTGTTGTGATTTCAATACACGTAAATAATTCTTTTCTTAAATGATATTTTTTTTAGGTGGAGTTGTATCAGACGGTGAGTAATTATTCGCTTTTGCATAAAATGATTGGATTAACTATGTGAAAGTATTTTTTAAGGTCAAGACTAAATTCTAAACTCTAAACTGAACTTTATGCTGAAAACCATACTACAAAACAATGAAATTATAAATTTTAGAGAAATAAATATTTTGATTAACATTTTGGAATACAGTGCATATAAATAACCATCTTCAATCTTTCAAGAGTCTAACCTTGGGCACAGTGCACTACAAAGCAAAACGAACCACCATGATAAACTTTTGATTTAATGATCGGATCTTCACATTCTAGGGTTCAATTTTAACGGCTGGTGGGGGTAACAGCAAATATACAAATCAATGAATGAATACGATATTTTATGTTACGAAATTAGAAGAAAAAGTTTGATTTCTCAGAATTAGTATACCTTTTTTTGATGGATTCGGATTTCTGACCATCTGATTATAGGGAGTGACGACAATCTCAGAAATAAGAATCCAATATTTTAGTCGGCAGAGCACTCCAAAGTTTGACCCAAAATTATTTATTTTACTTTTTGGGTATTTCGCTATGTTTTTAGGACTTTTTAAGGGAATTAAAAAATTATTGCCCTCAATTATAAACTTCGTTTGTTGGAAGATAATTCCATATAAGGAAACAATTTTAATAAATATTCATTATATTTTATTACTTTGCTTAATAATGGTTGAAAAATGTTGAATTGTGCAAATTTTTGCACCATTTTAAAGAAAAAAATATTTCATGGTAAAATACAAAATTTCATCAAAATCGGACCAATAGCTCCTGAAAAATCGAATTTTAAATATGACCGACTTTTTAGCATTTGATCAAAAAACTATTATATTATTCAAAATTATATTCCTTAATGGAATTAAAGAATATAATTTTCTTTGTATGGAATTACAGAATATAATATTGCTTGCAAAATACGAAATTTGATTGAAATTGGACCAATAGCTCTTGAGAAATCAAATTTTAAATATGACCGACTTTTTTAACATTTGATCTCCTAAGAACTATTATATTATTCAAAATCATATTCTTTAAAATGAGGGAAAAAATTAATACCTTACAATTTAAAATTTGTTTGATCATAATTAAATAAAATAATAAAAAATAGAAAAAAATTACTAAAATTCATTTTTGTATGGGGTTACGTTTGGATAACAATTTTTTATAAATGTGTGCAAAAATCTTTCATCGCTTAAAAATAAAATTTCGAGCTATAGTGAAGTACACAAAAAGTAAAATTTGCATTAAAGGTTCCAAACTGGTATGCTGTCTTCACCAAACTATTATTGGGACAATATTTCCCAGACTGCGGCTACCCCCTTAATTTTGAGAATTAAAAATGCGAATCCGTGCATTTTGAGGTGTGTTTTTGTTACTTAAAATATTCTCTGCACTTATTAATTAGCATATTTGAAGTCACCTTTTTGAGTAAATAAGACTGAGACCTAGAGCGTGTAGGTCAAAATATCAAAAGTTGTCCGACGCAATCCATTTTTTGACGCACTGTAGTACATCATTTATTTACAATAGACAATATTTTAACTAAAACTCAGACGCAGAGACAATGAGGACTTTCTCAGAAAACTGGGTGAAATAGTTAACGTGAAAGAAAAACTTAGAAATAAGACTTTTTGATTTTAATTTAATTTTCTGTTTCAAAAATACTTGAAAATAATGAATAAAAATATCGTTTTACAATTCAGATTTTAATGGAAGACAATATATTAAACAGAAAAATAAATAAATAAATAGTTTCATCTTTCATATGTGAATTTTGAATAAAACGGTATTTTTGAATAATTCGAAATAATTTTCGAACAACTTTGCTACTTAATTTCGATGCATTACTGATTATGATGTATTATTCTTCTGGTTTTAGCTTTTCTTATTAATAATATTTAAATTTTTTTAGGACGTGGATAACAAAAATGTTCGAGAACAGAGAATAATATTGCCACATATAAACAAACAAAATCCAGATGATAACACTGATTTACTGAACACGTCCGACATACATGGAACTTGATAACTGCTTTTCTACTTGAAACACATGAACTTATATGCAATTAAATAATAAACAGAAAGTTAGGTAATAGAAGCTTCTAGAAACGTCTAGAAGACATTAATATAATTAATAAAATCTTAAACATCATTTATATATTTACATTTTCTTTCATCTTGAAGGACTGAACTAAAAACCTCTGTTTCACCAGGATGATGACTTTCACTGTTTGACCACTCGGACACACGTTACAACATCCTCTTTAGTCGCAACACTGTTCAATGTTTTACTTTATAGGGACAACATCCTCACGGATTCCCTTTGTGGGAAGTCAGGAGCGGGACCTGGTGACAGGACATTGATATTCTATCTTACTCTGGTTTAAATTGTTGTTACAGGTAAAATTTCGTTTTCAAAGGGTTCTAATTGTATTAATGGATCATAGTATGGTTTCATGCGCATCCCGTTCACAGTGTCCGTAGTTTTAGGCTTTGTGGAAAATGCAAAGTCTTCGACTTCATAGGTACTCTTTGACAATTCTCGTCTTATTCTGTAAGGTTCGATGTATTTTTTCAATCATTTTTCAGACAACAAAACTTTTCAAACATGTATGAAAATCCAAACAAGTGCTCCTGGTGCATAAGAGACCGGTCAGTGATTTGCATTGCGTCTTGTCTTGTGTAAAGAGTGTACGCAGATGAGCAGATTGTTTCGTTTCTTCTTCTTTTCCAACAAGGTAGGGGACATTATTAGTCTTAAACCCAAGTTGATGAGGAAACATAGTGTTTAAAGTTGTTTCAGCTTCATAACCATGGAGTAGATAAAAATGGAACGTGAAACAAGAAACTATAATTTTTTTCCTCGTCTTTATCTTGTTCTTCCGCGAGATTCGAGATGACTGTAACTTACTTGTCTGTATCATTTTCCTGTGATTATCATTTACTGGTGGTAATAGATATCACGATAGACAATCTGCATGTTTTTGTCTGCGTCAGATCTGCGGCCGGATTTATAAGCATCGTAACTTTTCAGAATCAAATTATGATTAATATGATTAACAATTTGAATCTCAAATTTCTAAATTTTAATCCGCGCAGCGTCTTAAAATCGTAAAAGCAAAAATACAAGTATTTCAAATGTTCTTAAATGCACATTTGGCAAGAATTGATTTACTGTAGAAATTGAAAATCATTTGTATACTACATATTTTGTGTGGATAAAATAGATCAAATTTTTAAACCCCACTGAGTAATTTTTAATACCTTGTTGCTGATTATCAATTTATTTTAAATATTTTCTAGATACCAGATAAAAGTATTATATGATAACATAAATAAATATCTAATTGTAGCTAGGGAGTGCTATGCTTCAATATACAAGAATACCTTATATTAGATGCTAATATAAATTTATATAGTTTAAAGAATTTATATAACCACTTGAGACACAGCGTCCAATATATTGGATATAGTACAATGGTACAATTTTATCACTTAAAAATTGTATTTTTAAAGAATTTTTTTGTTGTTCTTGTGGCTTTACGAATTCATTGTCTAATTTTTAATTGCAATGAAACATTATTTTACAGGGAGCAAAACTAATTTTATATAAGTAATCTTAAAGACAACTTAGCGGACTAAAAATATGGTATTATTTGAGTCTAGTGAATTTTGTTTCATGACATAAATAAGAAAAATTACGCTACTGAAAATATGCAAAAAATTCATTATTTTTATTTAAAAAGTTTTATTTTATTATTTAATTGAATTTATAAGTGCTTTACACGTTATAAATTTTTAAGTAAATATGGCATTTTCTGTCACATTTTGAAGTTCTCCTGTTTCAAAAGGTTCAGATATATATATATATATATATATATATATATATATATATATATATATATATATATATATATATATATATATATATATATATATATATATATATATATTTTATTTTTTATTTTGTGCAATGCCTTACATATGATCTTTTTTCGTATTTTATTTTAAATTTTTTCTTGTGTGGTTTTTATTTCATTAAATAATGTTTACAATTTTGTCTTATTTTTTCGGTGTTGCTCACTTTATTACAATGTTATATTTTACTATGAATACACATTTTCATTAAGTGGCAGACAGTTGTATGTATGTTTAAAGTTGTGTATTAAGGATAATATTAATCTAGTAAAAATGTAAGTAAAAAAGTAAGTAAAAAAAGTGAGATAGAATATTCGTCAAAATATAATGGCAAAATAATATATATAAATCTTATGGCGCGATATCAAAAATACAAGTTAAAATTGAATAATGTGTAATTAAATAATTTTATAGCATAAAGAAGTTGAGAAATAGTTGAATGCAAAAAAGCTATAATTTACAAATTAAAATACAACTAGATTTTTATGAAAAAAATGCAAAGTATGTAATAGCTAAACATAATAAAAATATAAATGCTATGCAGTTAATATTAATGTTTTATTCTATTGCATTTTAGCACTGATTATCCTGCAGATGACTCGTATTTACTCATTATTTTAGTTTTGAAATGATAATTGTTAAATAATAAAAAGTATTTGATAATAATCATTATAAATTAGAACATATTAATAAATCTAAATAAAATAATAGTAAGTAAATAGATAATGACAGTTGCACAAAAAGTTATTTAACAGGAAACTTTTTATAAAGTACTTAAATTATGAAATAATTTAAGTACTTTATAAAAAACTTAAATTATAGCTAATAATTCTAATAATATATAAAACAAAAATTGCTAATATCATTTAAAGTAATAAGCCTGGCAATAAAATTTCTAAATAATAAAATAGTAGTTATTAATAATTATTCTAAATTGCAAAATTTTAATAAATCTAAAGAAAGTAATAATAAGTTAAGTATGTTGTTAAAAACTTATTTAGCGGTGAACTCTTTAAAAAGTTCATAAACTAATTAAAGGATATGGCTAATAATTGTCTAAAAATATCAAATGAAAATTGATGTAAATAATTTGTAAAAATAAAACTGGCATTAAAAGTTCTAAATAATAAAATGGTAGTCTGTATAATGAACAAACAATGCATAGTAAAACAAACAATAATAATTGTAAAGAAATTTATTAATAAAAACTCTCTAAGAGGTTATTAAACTCATTAAGCCATTAATTGCTATAAAATATGAAACAAAGTGATGTTAATAATTTTGGAAAATAAAACTGGCAATAAAAGTACCAAATAAAAAAAAAATAGTTGTCTGCATAACACAACAGAAAATGTATAGTAAAACAAATAATGACAATTATGAAAAAAGTTATTTAACAGAGAACTCCTTAAAAAGTTATTAAACTTTTCCCCTTCTCTTGAGTACCAGAATACTTTTTCAATCATTTTCAGTTCTCCAGTTGCATTTCCCAATTGGCAACACTTTTCTCTAACGGTAAAAACTAAAGTTTTCTTCCCCAATACTTTGAAACTTAAAAAAAGTATTACAAGATACCTCTCTATGACAAATTTTTCATTGACTGATTAGAGATAATGGTGTATTGCAATATTTTATAGATTAAACTTAAGGAAAAAGTGTAAGCTGTATTGCATTATGTATATGTGTAAGCCAATTGTAACGAGAATCTGTTTGTAACACTGATATGCAAGTATTTTTTACGTGTTTTAATTGTTGTGACAAAATATAATCTGGAAATAATAATTCCTAATTAGGTCAAAAGTGTACATTTTGTATAATCTTTTCAAAAAATCTTTCTCTTGTATGAAATTGTTCAGTTTTTTTCCTGCTTCTTACTCGTTGCAAGCATTGCTTTTGTGAATATTTCTTTTGCTGCAGGTAATTCATTACCTTCAAGTTAGAAGAATGCTGGAAATTAGTTGGCACGGAGTTATTTGCGGCAAGAGCCAGTTTCGGCTATATTGTATCTACAGTAAGGTAAACATAGAGTTAGGTTAACAGGTTAACTGAAAATTAACACACAGGGAATGACAACTGAAAAAAGTGGGATTTTTTTTTGCTCAAATCAAATAACCATTCAACAATCGTAATACCGCAACAATTGTAATACTGCAATATTGCAACATTTGAAAATAATCGTGCGTATCAATCGTTAGAGTCGGAAGGCATGAAACAGCGGTTGCAGAATAAACAAAAAAAATGGATTAATGGGGGGTATATATCTCTTACACATATACAGGCCTTTCAGCGTGATTTCATACTTGAATAATTGTCTCCTGTGGCAATTTCACGCCTTCCGACTCCAACAAGTGTTACGTACGATCATGCGTGTTTATTACAATTGTTGAATGGTTACTTGTTTTTTATTGTAACAATGTATGTACACATCAAATTTCATTAAAATCAGTCCACTAGTTCTAGAGATAATCGACCAAGTCTGAAAATTCTCTTAATTTCTTACATCAGTGTAGCTTACATAAACACCCGGTTTTACCACACAAGCATGATAAGATCGATCTTTCACCAACGGAGGTGCGGGAGTGGTACTGCTCCTACCTGATGATCAAAAACGAGAGTTCGCAACTGGTGCTGGAAAAATCGCATCTAATTTTACGGCAGAATTGATAGCCATTTCTACGGCTATCGAAACGTACATCAATCTTGAACCTTCGGAGCAGCTTAGTGGTATCACCATCTTCAGCGACCGCAGGTCTGCCTTACAGGCCCTCAGCAAAGGTACCTCAAGCCTTGTCCTGAATATCATAGAACAACTTGGACAACTTCAGCGTCTCCGGAAAAATTTCTTCTTGCAGTGGATTCCCGCCCATGTGAACCTTGAGTTCAATGAAATAGCTGATTCCTTGGCTAAAAATGCCAGAGATCTAAATCAAAATTCAATCCCAACCACGTTGGCAGATGCAAATGCTTTTGCAAAGTCAAGACTATTCACCCCTTTAAAAATCAAAGCCCACGATCAAATAACTAATCTTGACATCGATAGGAAGACAGCCAGTACTCTCATCAGACTAAGAACAAAACATCATAAAAACATGAAAATTTCTACAGATAAGACTAGAAAATATCAAAACTGTGGCAACTGTTTTAATGTGGAACTGACACCATATCATGTTTTTAACTGCCCTGCAGTCGCTGCATACCTTCACCTCTTAAACTACCCCACAGAAGAGGATTTGTATTCTTTTAATGCCATAGAAATAACAAAAACTATTCAAGCACACCATGAAATATGATTCAATAGAGGATACGACACCAACCAACCAACCATGATAAGATCGATGATTTGACTTTTTCTAGAAAAAAAAAATCATTCATGAAAAAAGTAGTGCATCTATGATTTTCAATATTTTTAACTACTAAACAATGGAATCTTGATTAAATGTAACAGTTTTTCGATCAAACTGATTAGCTCGAACTGGCCCCACTTCCCCCATACTATATGTTCTCTTTCTTTTGTGATGGCGGCCACAAGAAGTTGCTTTCGCTATAGAACGAATTCGTCATTTTTCAATCAGCATGCTTCATAATCAATCTTGACAACTTTAACATTAATCAAACACTTATAATTGTATATTTATAATAGAATATTAATATTAGTATATTTATAATAGTATTTACAGAAAAGACTTTATAAAAGGTCAAAATTGAATCATATTAAAGCATATTTCGGATTTATATCAAGCTGCTTTGATAAAAATGATGTTTTACCAGTAAAATTTTGAACTTACCAAATTTCGGGTTTTTACCGTGACATATATAAAAATGAAAATTTTCACAAAACACTCTCAAATATTGATTGAAACTTTATTTTTTTTAAAAAAATGCATGAATGTTTCTTAAATCCTTTTCTGCACTGAATACTTTTTTTGTATGGACTTATCCTTTTTACATTTTCTAATTTTCTTATTAGAAATGAACTTTAAACGTTTATAAAGAATTCTGAAACAGAGACATAGAAAAATTCTTTTTTTTTTTAAATGGTAAATAATGCGATTACCTAACCTTTAATATTAAAAAACGTGTATTTTGTGAATAGCTACGGCAGAAACGTTTGAAATAAAAATCTTTTTAGGAGAAAAGGTTTTACAGTCGAAGATTCGAATTTGCTGTAAAATTCACTACTTTGTATTAACTGTCCGGATACTTCCAGATCTTTATATTGCGGAAAATCTTTAAATTTTACAGCAGATTGTTTTGCGTAATATAGTTGACAGAAAAAAATTTTTATTTCAAAAAGTTCAGGGTGGTGCTATTAGTAAATATTCATCTCTGACGTATAGTAAACTGATAAATGCTTTCAACTACACTATACTATACTTCCTTCTTTCTTTTTTTAGATTTTAAACTTCCGCTCTTAACTTACTTTTTATTACTGTAAATAGATACGTTGCCGTCATACAAATGATTTAAAATTATATTTCTGTAGTTTTAAATTAAATCTAAATAAGCTAGATTATAAACATAAATTTTTAAGTCAAAATTTCATAAATGCAAATTAATGAAAAATGATTTTTAATTATGTATGATGAAAATTTGTTAAATTGTAAATCACAAGAAATAATATGTTAAAAGCTATATCAGATAAACATTGTTAAACATTTTGGCACGTAGCCAAACTATAGAAAAATGCGTTTCACAGTACATAAATCCTGAAGTGGGAGATATTTTTATATTAAATTTTTTATTTCTCATTTTCCATTCAATACCGTAGAAAGAAAAATAAGCGATATTCCATTTGAATAAGAAAGTCATTTACTTTTTTTTTGAAGCAAATCGTCATAGCTTGTAAATTAGAGGAAATATTTTAAATAAAATAAAATGAGCAATTTCTTTCTAATCCACTCATAAAATATTCTCAAGACTTTCAGCAACACTTTTTCGTAAGGGTTTCAAAAAATATAACAAAAAATACTGGATAACAGAGTTTCAAGCTCCACATAAATCTTACAAACGCACTTTATTGAAATGTTCAAAAATGCATTTTAATTGAAGATAGAAAAAGAGGAAAGATTTAGCTCATTATGAATAGTTACATTTTTGGCTTTATGAAAAATACCCTAGCAAATCATTAATAGTTTCTGTTTCTTCAATTCTTCGTAGTTTAGATGATACTCTTTGAAAATCGTAATTGCGTTCAAATAAGTAATTTGTACCAATTTATTTTAAATCAATTATTTCATGATAAACTATTAATTTTAATATAAATTTCTTCCTTACGACTTAGTAAAGTCGTTTTTTTTAAAAGAAAAAAATACTTAATTTATTCTTGGAAATTTCGTAGAAGGGACAAAAACATATTTTTTTTCATATTAGATCCCATAAAATATTAGAAATTGTGAGGTAGATGGTTGAATCCAGCTAAATACTTTTGTTTTTAATGCTTTAATTTTTGAATAAAAGGAAGAAGTACCATTGGTTCGAATACATGACGAACTCTTTTCCTATGTGAGAAAGAAACTGTAACTCCGTATCTAGTTTAGGAAACGGTTGGTTTTGATAATGAACAAGATTGAAACAAATAATCAAGAAAAATTAATATTTAATTTGAGATCATTCAACAGTTGACTTTGTTTCATGTATTATCTATTGAAATTTAAAAATGAAAAGAGACAGTTCTCGGGTAGCAGCAAATTTAAAGGTACATTCTGTATATCAAAAATTCGTAAGCACTGCCACAGATTTCGGGATACAATTTTACGTTGCATTTGGTTCGTTGTGTAAAAATTATTAGTCTCAAAATTTTGAAATTGCAAACGTAGCAAAAAATGTATAGGGTGTAAATAATTAATTTAAGAATAATTAATAATTAATTTAAGATCATTCAACAGTTAACGTTTTTTCATGTATTATCTATTGAAATTTAGAAATAAAAAAGCCAGTTTTCGGGTAGCAGCGAATTTTAAGGTGCATCCTCTATATTGAAAATTCGTAAGCACCGCCACTGATTTCGGGATACAACTTTACTTCGCATTTGATTTGCTGCGTAAAAATTATTGGACTTAAAATTTTGAAATTGCAAACGCAGTAAAAAAAACGCATAGGGTATAAATGGAATAAAGAAATAAATTTTCGATAATTAATTAGGTTATTCATTTCGATAATTAATTTCGATCATTAATTAGTTATTAACTATTAAACTCGTAGTAAAAATACCAAACTGGCCACTCAGCCCATCTCGAAGAAACACAGCAGCAGAATTGAAATTTAATGTCTAAAAGGGCAAATTATTTTTATGAACAAAACACAATTTCGTTTTTTTTGTAATTTCAATTGTTTTATCTTGGTCTAAATAATAATTATTTATTTTTTGTTGTAGAAATTCTTTTACCTTTCTCGAGATCTTCATCTTATGAAATCCCGCTACAGTTGTTGTCGAAAATAACAAAAGAAAGACAGATTAGATGCTTGCCATATATACATCGCAATATTTATATTAACATTTCCTTAAAAAAAAGTTACAAATTTAATTTAAGAGTTCTAAGAAGAAAAAAGCCATTACCGGTACGAAATAAGTGGTTGGAAGAAACGTACTATATGTAGTGAAAATACAGTGGTTGCTATTTTTTTTCGTAGTTTGTATAGTGTGCTACTTTTTTTAAAAAAACTAATGTAGTGAGTATTGCGATGCAAAAAAACAGTAGTTTGTAGTGATTCTGGGTGTTAGTTTAGAAACTTTTAGCGTTAGTTTAGAAAAGAAACACGGTTCTAACGCAGCTAATTTGTCGGATTTGATGGGTACAAATATCCGCAGATCCATCAATGGATGCAATGAAAATGATCCTGTAGCTGAGTTAAATTACGTATTTAAAATCACGTATTACTCATATTTAAACTGGCCATTACAAAAAAGTAGACAGATTATCTGTTTCGTCACATTTTCGCTGAAACATTAATGCTATTTTAAGGAAGGAAACGTATTTTTGAAGTACTTAATTTCTTAGAGGGAAAAAAAGAGCATTGAACAATTAAAAAGTGCAAGTATTTGATAATTCCGCATTTCTTAAAGTAAAGATTCGCTGTCCTAAAAGGCATAAAAGGTTAAATGAAATAATCTGAAAAAAAATTTTTTTTGAATAACAAACTGGCGAATGTAATCATGAATAAATATTTTTTAATTATTTTCTAATATTTACTGTAAGCCATTTTCTTATTCAGAACCATTTTGAACATAGGTGTAAATTAAGTATTCTAGCAAAGTTCTTTTCCTTAAAGTAGGGAGGTAGCTACTAAATTCCAAAATAGTTTGTACTTACTACATTTAAAAAAGAAAGTAGTTGTAGTTAACTACTGTGATGTGATCATGGGATCATCACAATGTTTACTTGTTCTCAATACCTACTGGGCTGTCTCCTACAGGGGCGCCCTCTTTGTTGCCTTTGCCAGATCTCTAGGACTCGACTCCTAGCTCCTCTTCAGAGATTCTCGCAGCCGCTAAGGAGGAGACGCTATCTTTTGGAGATAGACCAGTATTCCCCGTAGACCACTTGAGAGCGGTTGAATCTTTTTTTAGCTGAATGCTAGATGTCTTTTCCCCGGTGTGCTCCAAGTTTGTAATAATTTATCGAAATTGTATTCCTTTTCAACTTCATAAATTTAACAACTTGTTAATCATTTATCTCGTAAATTTTACTGTAGCAATCTCAGTTATGCTAATTACATAATTAAAATTTTTATACTCCCTGGAGCAAACAGGGAGGACTCATAATCCACGTGTTGAATTTTAAATTGGTGATACGATGTCATGAAGAACTTGTTTGTATCTCATTTTGTCTAACAAATATATAGAAGGACAAATCATTCTTTCATAAAAGTCTGTAATTTATTTATTTGTCAATGTGGTTCTAAAAAGTCTTCAGTTCAATGCAAATGTTCCAGTTCTCTGATCAGGATGGAAAGCCGGATTTACTGTTTTTTACAACTTTATTGACTCATGCCATATGCCGATCATCATTCTTCTCTCTCCTCTTTGGACTCCTCATCGTGGCAACCCAGCCAACACACCAACTACATTTGTATCAAAGAAGTAGTTTGTAATAAAAATAATGTAGTTTTTCCGTCCACTGTACGAAATGAAAAAAATTACAGAATATAATTATTATGTATCGTTTAAGAACAAAGTTACTCCTCTTATGTTTTATCTTATCAAGTTACACATTTTGTATTCCAAAGTTTTCTATTTTCTATGTAGAGTTAATTATTTTACGAATGCAGGCCATTATTAATTTTAAGAAAATTCAAGTATTTTAAAAATGTGCTTACGTAAAATTATAATATTTATATATTTCATTGACAAAATGATCTTTAAAGAGAAAGTAATCATAGGTATTGGTGAGCTAAGCTAGCAGAGGGCTAAAACGTTATCCCTTTGACGCACATCGGACCCTTTTATATATTTTTTTCTGACGCTCTAATTCTAAGCAAAAATATATTTTAGTATTTTTTTAATTATAAAAATAGTCTAATAGTTAGCAATAAAAATCATTTAGAGTATCGGAATTATATATAGACTAAAATATATGACCCAAAAAAAGTAGTTTGAAATGCTTTTTTCTCCATTCATATTCAAAGATTTATCGATACGTTGATTTTGTAAATTAAAAAAGATCCAGAAAAAGATACGGGTATTTTATGATATATTTCATAACTATAAATTATTAAAATGCTAAATAGAATAATTTTAACATATTTTAACTTTAATTAATATCACATTATGAAGAATGTGTTAATAAAAGTTCTGCATCAAAGATTGAGCAGTGCACAGAATATTCTAACTCAATCTAGTTTGATGAAAAATAATTAAGTAAATGATGGATCATTTTCTAAAGAAAATGTTCAACACTTATTGTCATTTTGATAGTTTCTATATTTTTTTCTAAATCATTGCTTTATTCCTCTTTCAACAGCTCATGTTCGACTAAACAAATTTCAATTTCAAAAGTTAAAATTTTCAAATTTTGAAAAATAACTTTAAAATTTAAAATTTATGTTTTAACCCATGTGTTGTTTAAATGGGTAACAGTGATGTATCTTATTCGAAAAAATAACAATATTTTTATCATGTTTACGTCATAGTGCATATGTTACATCATTGTCTCTTGTTATTGTGCAAATTATAGCGATATTGTGTTATTTCGAAATTTTAAACCTTTCATTTTTGCTTTTTTTTAAAAAATAGTTTTCTAATAAAAAGAAATTTTTACCTAAAAAGTCAAATTTGCAAAGGTTTCATTTTATTAATTTTTATTACTTTTGGTAAGCAATGAAATCTTCTTTTAGCAATAGATCTTCTTTTTGTTAAAAGCTAAACTAAATTCAATATGAAAAATTTAGTAAACAATTTAGTCATAACTTAAAACTTTTAAAATGTAAATCATTTATTATACAAATAGTATTTGGAGTTATGGTAAAAATGTGAAGTGTTTTCGGATTCTAGTTTTTAAAAACATCTATACAGCACTCACTTTAGAAAATAGCAATAGAAACAACTATTTAGAAAAGTTCAATTTCTATCTGTCATTTAAAGAAAAGTGAATTATTTTTTCTAAGAGAAAAAATATTAGTTAAAATAATTCACAGATTCTTGTAAAAATGAAATGTATCAAATGGATATATTTTTGATTTTTGAATGGCATTAAATAACAAAACAAGCAAAAGATATCTTTACAGAATTTATTTTTGAGAGACACTTTCTAAACTAAAAGCAAATCTAGAAAATATATATAAAAAAATCCCAAATTGTTTCGGGTATTGTGCTTCTTGGCTTATCTTTCAGAAAAAAATATGCATTTCTGAAAACTCTGAAAGACATATTTTGACGAATGGGATTAAATTCACCTGGCGGCAGGTGGCTCTTTGAACGTAAGATTATTGCAGTGTTTCCCAAAACACATTCTTTTTCATTTGAAGAAGTGAAGAAAAAAGCAATTTATAAATAAGCTTGCATATACAAAGCAAGAAAGAATTTTGACATTCTACAAAGAATTTTTTGAAGTCCTCTTAAGCATTCCAAATAAATTGTTTCTACTTTAGATTGAAACATGTTGAATCTTAAGTATATTAATAGCGAATAAATTCCTAAACAAAGAATTCGATTTGCAATTTTATTGAAAATATATTTTCTTTATTACATTGATTTCATTTCTTAAATTTATATTTATTAACATTCAAAAAAACTATTCTAAAAAATGAAGTTCAAAATTATTAATATAAAACAGGGTTTTCTGCTACATATTTGATTTTCCACAACTTTTCGCTAAAACTTAAGCAAATTACTACCCAAATTGCATTCGTTGCTTGAAAATATTGGTTATTATAGAAATGTAGTTTTTAATTAACAGCTTCGTCTCTTAACGAATTTTATAACTAATATACATGTTTTGACGAAAGGGATTAAGCTCCCCTGAAGGCAGGTGGCTCTTTAGAGATAAGATTAATACAGTATTTCGAATTTTTTTTTCATTTGCATGTACAAAGCAAGAAAACAAAAAATTCATCAAAGAATTTTTTCAGATTCTTCTAAGCATTCTAAATAACTAGTTTCTGTTTTAGATTGAAAGAAATCAACCCTTAAATAAATTAATGACGAATAAATTCCTAAAGAAAAGTAAGTTAGTATTCTAGTAAAATAATTAGATTCGAAATTTTATTTAGAGGATATTTTTTGTATTATGAAAATTAACTTTGATTTCATTTCTTAAATTTATGTAACATCTAAAATTCCAGCTTAAGAAAATTAAAAGAATTTTAAGACTAAACTTAAAAAGAATTATATCTTATCTGCAGACAAGCTTATCTTGTTTATGAGACTATTAAATAATATCCTTCACATACTTAACTTAGCTCTTCACGTATATCCTAAGTTTCATTGAATAGCGATGAAATCTTTATTTATAAATTGAATCCAGACCGCGCAGTAAAATATCTTAATGAAGCCGAATTCCCATTAAAATCAAGAACTATATTGAGATATTAGTTCATCTCCATCTTGTCTTAAGATCTTACGGCGCCAGTTCTAGCAAAGAAGTCTTGATTTTATAGATCACATGACACGAAGAATAATTATATGTTACACGTTAAAAAGCGTACACTTATCTTTTGGAATTGATACTGAAAAGTTGCGTCCCGGAGCTCTGCTCCGCATGTACATAATTTATAAATAGATTTCCTTATTCTTTTCCACAATAAAAGCCTTGAAAAATTAGTATGTTGCCATCCTTATAAAAAAGGATATTGAAATATGACTTCAAATATTATAAACCGCAATATTATGATGAAATAGAGGTCACAGTTCGAAAGTTATGCAGGAAATGTGAGAGAAGAGCACTGCAAAATTTATATCTATTTACATTTAGAAATTTTGTTCTGAAAAAGAAATCAAAGTTAATACAAAAACCCTATTTCCAAAATGATTAACGATTTGAAGACAGATTGAAGTGTGCTGTCTTGTTAAGGAAATTAGGGAATTCTTTCGAAAATATTTTCGAAATTACTTACAAAATATGTCAATAGATGGCATTGATTACCAGAAAAACTGTACATTAGTGTTATCAGTTATATGTCAGATTTATTCACAATTTTTTCCTCCGATTGACCAAGTTGTTGCAAAAATTGAAGTTTATTTTAAAAATGTTATTTTTAATTAGCAGTTTTGTTATCTATTCCCAAAACCACAGAGCAATTGCTTAAAAATAAGAGCAAATGTAGGAAATAATCGTAAAATTATTGGAAAAAAGGTAAAGTTACGTTACGGAAAGCAAATCTCAATGACAAAAACTAGAATTTTATCTGGCAATTTCAATCCATATGTGATTAGGGTGAACAAAAAGAAATGAAACAACGAATAAAAAAAAACAACGAGTATTTTTTTACAATGAACAGAGAAACAAATAGACGAAAGGCGTATTTTTTTAAAAACACATTTCCATTTTCGTCTGATTTTGATCCCCATAGAAAAGATTTATTTTAATCATATTTTTGGAATGCTGAGAAACAAAAAATTTAGTGCGACATTCTCCCTCATCAATATCCAATTATTAAAAAGCCCGTGATGTGTATAAGCTAAGTTAAAAAATATTGAACAGTTGCATATATTAAATGGTTAACAAAAAACCTTTTTAAATTAAAAAAATACCAGGTTGATGTCTTCTTTCCAAAAAAGTACCTCCCTGTTTACTGATTCAAACAGTAAATGGAATATTCGAAAGTCGACAAAGCTACAAATTGAATGTTTAGTTTCATTACTTGCATACAATTTGTTAAAAATCGCGAAATCTGTTTTAATGGGATCAATAAAGTTAAATATGAAATAAACATGCTTGAACGAAGACGCAAAGTAGTTCATACATACTTTTACCTGTTTTATTATTCTTGTTTAAATTTTCCAGTTTTGCATTTATGCATGAAATAAGATTGAACTATTTTTGTGAAGCGTTTATGTTTTTCACAACACAAACGAGTGTTCTTTTTACACAACTTACAATTTGTCTGCTAACCAGCCTGGGTAATGAAGTGATTCACTCCCTCAAAACGTATGTTAGTATTTGGACCATGTGGTCCAAGTCCATTCGGCACAGTTTCTTGTGTTTTAGATTTTATTAAACACATGACTACATCTCGACGAAATGTTAATTGTGACATCCGTCCATTCACCTCGGGATGAATCCTCCTTGCTGCTATCACAACATTTTTGCGAATTTTTTAGGTTTTACCTGCTTATTTTGAATTGTGGACAAATAATCTTCATCACTCGAAGAATACTTTTCGGGGAAAGATCTCGTCCTCTTTTTCGCAGATGATTTTTCCCTGAAACATTCCGTGTTTTATGACGATTTTTTATTCAGCTCAACTTCTCCGCAGACGTCTACTGGCATAACGTTATCTACATCATTTTCTCGAAAATCTTCTTCGTCAGTTACCTAACTTGGATCTTGGTGGTAAGAACGTTATACTACATTCATCACCTGAGAATTCATCAAAATCTAATGTTTTAATATTATCCTATGCCTGCTGTACAGTTGAAAACTTACGTGGCATTCTTAAAAAGTTCCTTAATAAAAAGAGCCACACTCACCGAACGATCAGATCAAAATACTGAAATTTTTTTTTTATCCTACATTTTGAAACATTCTATGTATGGAATATGGAAGGGGTCACAATGAGGGTTCCTTGGGGTATTCATCCACTTTTCCTTCGAGGTTAATATCTTCCTTACCTGTACTATGCTTGATTCTTTATCGCCTTACGAGATCATCGCCAACAAAACCGATTATTTTTATTTTCTGAAATGCCGGATGCTATTTAGGCAAAGTATGAAATAATCGTCCTGATGAGGTTATTATGTAAATGATGTGCATGTTACTGTGAATGACCGAAATCGGTGGTTGTTGACTTTCACCGGTGAATGTTGACAATCAAATTTGTCGCTTTGGTGAAAGTCCGAAATATTTATTACATCCATTTGATGTTAATTTATTCGTGGATATAATTACATTTATTCGATATTTTAATACTTACTGACGATAGATTAGAACAAACATCAGTGTTTGGAGTATCGGGCAAATATATACTGGGCAATGGCACTTGACTTTAAAAAAACATCAGTGTAGGGTATACCGGGCAAATGTATACCGGGCAGTGGCACTTGACCTTAAAAAACATCAGTGTAGGGTATACCGAGCAAATGTATACCAGGCAGTGGCACTGAACCTTAAAAAAACATCAGTATAGGGTATACCTGGCAATGACACTTAACCAGACCTTGTATGACTATACCTTTGGTAAATGTCCGAAATATATACTAGGTCTAGTGTCACTTTTGCTATAGCTTAAATATTTAAAAAAAATGAAACAAAGCGTTTGAATCAATTTTAAACTGATAACGAAATTATTGCTTTAAAATTAAGAAAATTATAATAAAAACTGCGCCAGATAAGATTAATTGAAGTCGTTTCTTTATACAGCGCATAATTCAACACCTGCACTGATAACATTTGAATTTCAACAACAAAGGAGAGAGTACTAAGGATTGTCAAAGAATAATCCACGAGTATTTGCCCTTTTGTAAATTTGTTGAGGGTGGGGTTAGTCAGAAGATGCAACGTCTCCCATTTTGGGACCCCTTTAAAAAAACAGCTGTAAAATCATTCTAAATCAATTTCCTAAAGTTCTGTTTGTGATCAAGTGAAGACAGAACAATTCTGTTGCATATTCAATATTTTTAGATTTCTCCACTTGAAAAATTATTTTTTCTGAAATTATTTTCATTTGCAGTAAAAAGAAGGGATTCTGATTAAATTTAGGCAATTTTTAAACATACAATTTCCATTTCAAACCTTCTTTAAAAATTCCTAATAAATCTCAAGACTTTCAACAGTCGATAAAAAAAATATAAAAATTACGCATGTGAATTACTTAGCGAGAAAAAAATCCCTGAACAATGGGAGACTTGGCACTTAATGGATTTTAATAAGCAGAAACAGGTGGCGGAAATATTACATTTTATCAAAGTTATTAGTAAATAAAAAAGTTTTATATTCTCTTGATTTTTGAGAGTATGGTTTTAAATTTCAAAATACACTGCTAGAATTTTCATTCTAAAATTATGGCAAAGTAACATGCAGCAGTCTATCCAATAAATTAACCGTAAAGCTTTCGGCAAAGAAAATTTTTTATCTTTACGGTTTTGAAACCATTTACAACCAGCATGGTTTAAAGACCAAAAAAAAAAAAAGAGAAATTTTACTGAACATGGAGATAGTTTAGCAGCTTTATAGTGCTACCATCTATGCGTAAATGAGAGTATTGTACTCTAAGAAACCAGAGTCACAAATTGGGGAGTGCAGGATACTAGAAACTCTTAATTCTTGAAAGGAATGGAGGAAATAAAGTAGTATAGACACTGGAACTTGAACACCTGTTCATGAGATTGACAGATTAGCCATCTCGGTTATAATATGTACCCAACTGCAATGAACTAAGCAGATTCATAAGCTGGGGCTATAAAATTCTGGTTGCTTAACCGTATTAGGTGAAATCAGCTAATAAACGATTTTTCTCTCAGTCAGCAGTTTGAATATCATCGAATTTAAGTTTATTTGACTGTTTTGTTTGAATTTGGCAAAATAATACCAAAATAAATTGTAGTTTACCATTTTAACAGAGAAATTTCTAACAGTGTACTTGAAATACTTATTTAAAAATATGGACCAGCTGGTCGTCGCAGGCGGCTAGATGTTTTGATAAGTATTAAGATAAAAAAATCATGCCTGCAAAGAAAAGGTGCGCTGTAAAGGTGGGTTCATGTCATTGAGATTTACATTTATAAAGTAGGAATGTTTTTCTGAAACTATCTGTTTTTAAGCATCACGATGTATTTTAACGTGACGATGTATTTTAAATGATTATCTCTACAGGATGACGAGATGAAAATGATAAGAAGAAAAAATTATATATATATGATACAAAGAAGATTATACATATATAGAAATAGCTTTCTTTTTCACCTCATTTTAAGTGAGATTGTAATATAATTCATGTTTAAAAATGGCATTTATTAAATCTCAAACCTGGTTTCTAATTGTAATTGCTGCTTGCTTACTTTGTGGTAATGTCCATTTATTTTAATATTGAAAGAAATCATAGAATTAGTTTCTGGTTTAAAACATGTATGATAAACTGTTATGTATGCTTTATAATTTATATTTTTTATTCTCTATTCTATGAAATACTTCTGGTATCCAGTATAAACTCTTCCATTTTTATTTCAGACTCTGCAGTTTCGGATCTCTAATTGTCCTAAAAATATAAATTTAAGGTAGTTAAGGGACAAAGTACAGAATATTATAGATAAAATTTAATAAAATCATCTGTTTTAGATTTTCAATTTTTAAAGTATTAAAAGTTTTGGCCCATATTGCTTTCAAAAAATAAGTTTATCTCTTGCTTGCCTTGAATTTCCTAAGAAATCTTTCAAAAGTATATAACATGACTTACATAATTTACTTAAACATATTTTTTAGTAATAGAATATAAAATATTGAAGCGTATGAATCGTAATAAAACTTAAATTAATGTCGCTAAATTTTGATATTTCAGTGCTCATTTATTTAAATTCATTAAAAGAATTTTAAAAGCAATCATAGCATTTTTTTAAAACGTTAAGTTTATTTTTCTCATTCGCTTTAGACTAAGAAATGCGTGGGCTGCATTTTCCCTTAAAGTAGTATGAATTAAACTAATTATACTTACAAATTGAGCTTATTAATTAAAAAATAAAGCTTATTAGTGAATATTAAATTCTTAAAATTCATTACGAATTAACAGAAATATTTCCTTAAAAACAAAACTTCAGTGATTAATTCACTTAATAAAACTTTAATTCAATAAAATTATTTCTTTATTCCGACCATTAGGACAACCCACAGGTAGAAAAAAATGATTCTCCATTACCCCGTTTATTTTATATTTTAAAACAAAATTGCAGGTAATTTGTATATTGCAGAATAAATACAGGAAATTAATGTAAGGACTATTTTATAGCTAATCTACTGTCGGCTGGTAAGTTAATGTTTCCTTTTCTTAATTTAATTTAATTTTGATAATAATAATCGATTTCAATTCAGATAAAGTTTACCCGTAATTAATATAAACATTAATATTGAAAAATATATATGCTGCATCGATTTAAAAATTAAATCAAACATCCAAAAATTCAAAATGTATTTATCACTGACCCATCAATTATTGATAAAATAAAAATAGATAGTTTTACATTTATATATATATATATATACGAGGGTCATCCAGAAAGTAAGTTTCCCTATTTATTTTAAAAAAAGAATTTACACTTTGAGGAACATATTTATTGGCAACAAGTACAGCTATGTGTCAGCTATTTTTCAACATAGCCACCACCAAAATTGAGACACTTGTCGTATCGTGGGATCAACGTTTGTATTCCTCTGTCGTAGAACTCTGCCGCCTGTGAATGGAGCCAGCGTGGGACAAACGTCTTTAACGGAACTGTAGAAATTGCGACGTGTCATTCAAAGCAAGAGACGTGGAATGCTTACTGCAGGTGATGTGCTCCTCCATACAATGCTCTTCCACATACGGCTCGACGCACAGCAGCTGTTTTGACGGAATTTTCTTGGAAGTTGTTGGATCATCCACCCTACAGCCCAAAGCTTGCTCCCAGCGATTTTCACGTTTTCTTAGACCTCAAGAAATTCCTGTCCTCCGGCGAACGTTTTGGCAACCGCGAAAAACTGAAGACGTCTGTCACACGCTGGTTCCATTCACAGGGGGCAAAGTTCTACGACAGAGGGATACAAAAGTTGATCTCACGATACGACAAGTATCTCAATTCTGGTGGTGGCTATGTTGAAAAATGGCTGGCACATTGTTATACTTGTTGCCAATAAATATGTTCCTGAAAGTGTGAGTTCTTTTTTTTAAAAAAAAATAGGGAGACTTACTTCCTGGATGCCCTTCGTATATATATATATATATATATATATATATATATATATATATATATATATATATATATATATATATATATATATATATATGGGTGTATGGGTGTGTGCGTGTGCAGATTTCTTATAAACGATAAGATGTGTAAATGAAAAAATAGGGCTGATAACGTAACACTTGTTATGGCAAACCAAGGCCCACCTACTGAGGGGTGAATCTCTTATGGTTGCTTAAACATCAAATTTCAACTTTTTACATGAAACTTAAAATAAAACTTTAAATAAAAAGTAGGTGGAAATAAATGAATTTCGCTCCTTTGATTGATATTACGACAATAAATAGTTGAGGGAAAATTATTATTGATTTTAGGCAAATTGCTGTTTTGCTGATTAATGGGTAAAAATTGTTTATAATTTTTCTGCACTCGTAGAAGATTGAACCGTATGAATTTAAGCTTTCTTCAAATCTATAAAATTATTCCAATGGTTTCTTTATTCTGACCATTAGAACAATCCACAGATAGAGATAAATGTTTCTTCATTACCAAGTTTATTTTTTATTTTAAAACATAATTTCAGGTGCATATCAGAATAAATTTATGAAATTAATGTATTGACTACTTTATAGCTGATACCCCACCGGATCGTAAGTTAATGTTTCTTCTTCTTTTAAGTTTAATTTAATTTCAATTTTTAATTTAATTTAGTCGATTTCAAGCTAGAAAAAGATTACCCTTAAATAATATAAACATTCATATGAATACATTAATCTGCAACATCGACTTAAATACTGAAAAAAAATATTATATAGCCCAAAATGTATTTATCACAGACCAATGAATTGGTGATTAAACGGAAAAAAAATAGTTTTACATTTTTTGAAACGGTTAAGAAACTGCGCCACTAAGCCACTACACATCAAGCAGCTGAATTGAAGTTAGCATACTATACCAACAGCTGTACAAGGAAAAATTAAATATAAACTGCTGTTTGTAGAAAATGCAACACCATGAAGGAATCATCAGAATCAAATGAAATTCGCAGCAAATGTCAATTATAGGATATTATGCAAATTAATAAAGTTTCAGAGCCATCGCGCGTGCGTGGCGCGCGCAGCGCCCTCTGAATTGATGCTGAAAGCGTATAAATAAAGTGCTGTAGCGGGACGTTGAAAATAGTCTATGATTATTTGTTAGTGGCAAACGTTTAGTGAGACCTGAGTATGCCTCCACGACGGAAGAATAAGAAATTCAAGCAACTTACGGAGTTTGAACGAGGGAGGATAATCGGCCTTCGAGAAGGAGGATTTTCCTATCGCGCAATAGCAGCTCGTATGCAGCGGAACAGTTCCACAGTGATGCGAGTTTGGAAGCAGTGGACCGACGAGCACCGAACAACTCGAAAAACAGGCACTGGACGACAGAAGGTGACGTCAGAGCGCGATGATCGACACCTGCTCCGCATGGCGGTGAATGATCGCACAGCTTCCTCCAGGCAGCTGGCAGCACATTGGTCTACTGCTACAGGTGTACAATTGTCGGCTTCGTCAATTCGTCGTCGTCTGCTGCGCCGTGGATTGCGTGCAAGGGTGCCATTATACAGGATTCCCCTCACGGCGGATCATCGACGGCTGCGTCGGCAGTGGGCTCTTGAGCACAGAGACTGGCGAGCTGATTGGCACCAAGTTGTCTTTTCAGATGAATCACGCTTCAATTTGTGGACCCATGATGGCCGTGTTCGTGTTAGACGTTATGCCGGTCAACGCTGCCTTCCTGAGTGTATTATTGAACGACATAGTGGTCGAACACCCGGAGTTATGGTCTGGGGTGCGATTTCGTATCATGGACGATCCAATTTGATACGAATTGAGGGTAATCTCAATAGCAACAGATACGTCCGTGAAGTGCTACAGCCCGAAGTCGTTCCTTTCCTTCAAGGCATCCCTGGAGCTATCTTTCAGCAGGATAATGCACGCCCACATGTTGCGCGGACTGTTAGAGACTTCTGTTCAGCACAACGCATGCAACTTCTTCCTTGGCCTGCTTATTCGCCGGATATGTCGCCTATTGAGCACGTGTGGGATATGGTTGGTCGGCGTCTCACTCGTGATCCGCGTCCTGCAGTTTCCAAAGACGAACTTTGGTTGCGCATACAAGCGATATGGAATTCTCTTCCTCAAGCAGATATTCAACATCTGTTTGACTCCATGCCACGTCGTATAGCAGCACTTATTGCAGCGCGTGGTGGCTGCACCAAATACTGATTTCGGACGCTTAATTTGTTTCTTTTGTTTTGAAAATTTCATCATTTATTTGTATCAGTACAAGTCGTTTCTGCATTAAATTTCATTTGATTCTGATGATTCTTTCATGGTGTTGCATTTTCTACAAACAGCAGTTTATATATAGAGAGAGATACTCTCAAGAGCCAAAACATTATGACCATCCCTACATTTTGCAATGAACTCTCCTGGGTGACGTGGAAGGCACGTGATAGGTGGAAGTGGTGTTTAACTGTTGCTCGAGAGTTTGAAGAATCATTCTTTCATTTACTTCTGTGTGTGATGGGAAAGGCTGCAGATCTAAGCGACTTTGATAGAGGGCAGCTTGTAATGGCTCGAAGGCTCGGAACAAGTATTTCCGAAACTACACGACTCGTGGGTTGTTCGTGATCTACAGTTGTTAGTACTTATGCAAAGTGGATGAATGACGGTAAAACCAGCAATAGACGACATGGTGTTGGACGTCCACACGCTATCAAAGAGAAAGGTCGCCGGAGATAGTCTCGCTTGGTGAAGCAAAACCGGAGCCAGACAGTGGCTCAGCTGACAGCCCAATACAATGCAGGGTCAAGTAGAATAGTATCAGAGCACACTGTTCAGCGGATACTGTTGGATATGGGGCTACACAGCAAACGTCCCACTCGTGTGCCTTTGCTAACCAAGCGTCTTCGCAAACTACGCCTGCGCTGTGCCCGGGAACATCGCGACTGGTCTGTGAATCAGTGGGAGAGAGTTGCCTGGTTAGTTGAATCACGATATATGTCACGATTTGTCATTCATCACGCCGATGCCCGTGTCAGGATACGTCGTCTTCCAGGTGAACAGTTGTTCCCTCAATGTACAGTAGGGCATACACAGGCCGGTGGTGGCGGTATTATGGGGGACGTTCTCTTGGGCGTCTCTTAGACCCGTGGTTGTGGTAGAGCAGACCATGAATGCTACAGGGTATCTGAATATCATTGTGTACCAGTTACACCCTTACATGGCCTGTTTTTCCAGCTGGAAATGGAATTTCCCAACAGGACAACGTCCCCTGTCACAAGGTTCAAATTGTGTTGGAGTGGTTCCAGGAACATGATGCTGAATTCCAGTTAATGTCCTGGCCGCCTAACTCACTGGATCTCTATCCGAAAGAAAACATTTATATGTCATGGAACGGCAGCTCAGAGTTCAAAGACCACTAAGTCGCAATATCTTGGATTTGCGCGACCGTTGCTTAAACATCTGGCACATTCTGCCTGCAGTCATCTACCAAGAACTTGTGGCATCCATGCCAAGGCGTGTTGCAGCTGTGTTGCGGGTAAAAGGTGGGCCAACTCGTTATTAATTTATATATATATATATATATATATATATATATATATATATATATATATATATATATATATATATACAGGGTGGTCCCGAATTCATGGTACAAACTTTAATGGTAGGTACAGGACATTGTAACAATGATTTATTGTATAGGAATGTATAGTCGCAAGTGACGCGGTGAGGCGTAAACAGAAGAAATAACGGCCGAAAGGAAAAACAAAGATTTTATTGAAAGCGTTGTTGACAAGTGTCATGTTTACAGTAAGTGTTCAAAATTGCGTCCACCAGAAGCGATACATGCTTGACAGCGTCGGTGGAGCCATTGGCGTACACGTTCAAAGATGCATGGTATTTCACGCACACCTGCAGCAGCTACAGATATGCGAGCGACGAGATCCTCATCTGAGTCAACTGGAGTCTCAAAAACAAGATGCTTTAGATGTCCCCATAAAAAGTAATCGAGGCTCGATAAATCGGGAGATCGGGGTGGTCAAGGGATTGGTCCACCACGCCCAATCCATCGAGCACCAAACTGCACACTACTGCCCTCTACCGGCAATGATACCAACCGATCACTCCATTTCTCTTTCCTTTTATTTCCCCTGTTTACGCCTCACCGCGTCACTTGCGACTATACATTCCTATACAATAAATCATTGTTACAATGTCCTGTACCTACCATTAAAGTTTGTACCATGAATTCGGGACCACCCTGTATATATATATATATATATATATATATATATATATATATATATATATATATATATATATATATATATATATATATATATATATATATATATATATATATATATATATATATATATATATATATATACACTGCTGGACAATTGCTAAGGACGGATCACAAATTGCAATGTAGCATAACATTAAGCGAGACATGAGACCTAGTAGGATAAAGTATAGTTGCCACACTGTTCAGACATTAGAATAAAGAACATTCATTGTTCTGGAAAGTACAAAAGCTATGAAACATCTGAAAGAAAAAAAATTTTCATTTGATGCTGCGTACGGAATAATGGAACAATGCATTTAAATGTCAGCAGGCAACTTGAAGAAAGGTGTCAGTACGGGATATGTCCACCGTGGAGTGTGATGCAACATTCTACAGGTCGTATCATACTTCGCACAACATTATCCAGCAGCTGTTGAGGCAATTTATCCCATTCCTCTGTCAGTGCACGGATGAGGGTGTTCTTGTTTGTCGGAGGATAGTTTCAACCAGCAAATTGCCTCCCCAAAGCATCTCAAACATTTTCAATGTGGTTTAGATCTAGAAAACGTGATGGCCATACGAGGCGTTGAATACCCTCACTGTCTAAACAATTCTGAACAGCGAGTGTTCGATGACATGTTGCGTTGTCGCCCATAAAAACAAATTTATCACCGATAGCACCACGGAAAAGACGAACATGAGGAAGTAGAACTTCATCAAAGTATCGTTGGCCCGTCATAGTCCCATTCGCAACCACATGTAGGCGCGTGCGGCCATTGATCATGATGCTGGCCCACACCATGACCCTGCATGTCGGATATCGGTCCCTTTCCTGAATATTTTCTGGACGATAACCAGTACCACTCTCGCGCCAGATCAGTTGGCGTCTACAATCCGATGACAGACTGAACCTACTCTCATCTGAGAAGAGTACGCATGCCCAGTCCTGTTCAGTCCAATTGTGATGCTCACGACACCATTGCAAACGTGCAGTACGGTGCTGTCTGGTCAATGGGACGCACACAACAGGTCTGCGGGTGTATAGTCCTCCTCCCCTCAAACGTCTGGCAACAGTTTTTCGGGAGATCTGCTTTCCTGTGGTAGCAAGAAACTGATTTGCCACCTGCTGAGCTGTGGTGCGCCTGTTCCTTTTTACTGATAGGACGATGTATCTGTCTTCAGCAGGCGTCTTACTTCTAACACGACCTCCCCCTTGCCGCTTACTACACATTCCAGTAGTTATAAAAGATTTCCACAGCCGTTAAACAACACCTTCAGCGATGTCGAACTCCCTGGCAACGTCTCTTATTTTTCGCCCTTCTTTGATCTTTCCAATAATTCGGCCACGCTTAAAATCATCTAAGTAATATCGGGAAGACATGCCGAAAATTTCAAGTTCGTCAACTAAATCTTTCCTGTAAAAATTTGACTTGAAACAACAACTCTCCACAACGCGTCAAAACCTTTAAAGCTCTTATCAGCGCTATCACGTGATGAACAAACGTGGACAAAAAAATTTACATACGCATACCCCTTCTTACTATATCCCGCACTTATTCTAATTTTCCACATTTTGCTTCCCTTCATTTTATGGTTGCTATGGATGATAGTGTTATCCGTCCTTAGCAATTGTCCAGCAGTGTATATATATATATATATATATATATATATATATATACAGTGGGTGATCGGTTAACGAACATAATCTGTTCCAAGACTATGTTCGTTAACCGATCATCGATTCACCATAGACTTCTATGTGAAATCGATTAATTCGTTCTGGAAACCCTAAAAGTTAAATTTTAAAAAATGCAGAATTTCTTTGTAAGTTTTTAAAAAAATAATACATACATATAGTCTTGCATATTAATCAGTCCTTTTCATTATTTGCTTATGGGGAGTTGAAGAACATGTCCAATGTCGATTGCTTTTCTCTCTTTTTCAGGATTTTCCGGAAGTAATTAATATCATTGTCGTTGTAAAGATCCCCAACATTACTAACATCAGCTTGGTTTGGGTGCCATTCTAAGACCATTGCTCTGACGTCCTCCCACTTTTTCAAAAGATCTTTAATGGCAGATGTCGGCATTGGTTTTCGTTCGTCTTCCTCTTGTTCAGAGGGAGACACATTTTGCTGTGTTTCTTGGTGTTCTTCATTCAAAATTTCTTGGAGTTCTTCTGTCCTCAGTTCATCTTCATGTCCCATTATGAGCTCTTCTATGTCATCTTCGTTCACCTCCAATTCCAGATCTCTAGCAGTTGTCAAAATTTCATCCATAATTTCAGGGATGTCTCCCTGATCAACTCCGTCTCCTTGAACTAAATATTTGTTGTGGACGATACCCTTCAGTTTCAACGAATTCTTGAAATTTGAGACAGTACTTCTCAGCTGCTTCTTTATCTGCACTGGCAGACTCACCACGCATTAATACATGTTTAATTCCGGACCTTCTTTTAAACCAGCCAGTGGTAGTCTTGATTTCTAACTCCTCGGATGACGAACCTGGAGTTTGTTCTTTCAATTTCTCTAGCCTTCTCTTGAATGAGGTATACTAGTTACATCTAGTTTCATTTCCCGTCCATTTATCCAAACTAAAAACAACCTCTCCATTTTATCATGAATGGCACTTCTTTGCTTTACAGTTGTGATTTTCGTTACTCCTTCAGCTCCTCATAATAATAATTATTGAATGACCTTTAAAGTCATTGTTAATTCAAGTTTCATTTAGTAATTATTAATACTAAGCATGCTTTAAGCATTTCTCCTTTCAGTGATCTTATTTTGTATGCAAAATGATAACAAATGTTTAATATAAACTTTTTTTCAGGCCGAGAAGTGTTCGTTAGAATTCGTTTTGTTCATTATCCGAATATGTGTTCGTTGTCCGAACACAAAAAAATCTTTCTTGAAAGTGTTCGTTATCTTGACATGACGTGACGAACACGATGACGTACCATATATGACGTGACGAACACTTTCACAAAAATCTTTTGTGAAAGTGTTCGTTAACCGATCACCCACTGTATATATATATATATGTTCAAAATGAAGAATAAAACAAAGAAAAATTAAAGACAAGTGAAAGAAGGGGGAAAAATAAGTAAAAAAATAACAAATAACAGTTTAAAAGAAAAAAGAAAGAAATTTTTTTTTAAAAAACCGGAAAAAAGATATAATCTTTTCATCAGCCCACACGATTATATCCGTAAAACAGAGTGCTTTCTGATATTGTATCAATAAAGCCAAAGCAAAATATATTAATACAATAGAGTAAGGAGCACTCAAAAAATTTTTTTATAAAAATTACAACAAATAAAATAGAACACAAAAAGTAAAAATAACATGTAAAAACAGAAAATAAAATAAAAGAAAAAGAAAAAACAGTAAAAATGGACTATAAAGCGAGTAGCAAAATCAGATCAACTTACATGGACGGAAATTTTTCAAGAATAATTTAAAAATGTTTTTGCAGAAAGATTGCCAGATTACAAAATATGAAAACAGAAACGCAAATTGAGTGTAACAAGAGGGTTTTAAAGTGTCGCTCTTACTGCACTGCTGCAGTGATTTGTTATTCTGTGCATTGATTTGTTAGTTACCAAGGATGGGCCCGAAATGGATGTGCGCAAGCTTATACTATAATTTTAAAAATTGACCATAAATAGTTTTAGAAAATAGATGTTTATTTAAGAAAAAATATAAAATAGAAACATAATTTGCCTGTTTTGCAAATAATTTTAACCACGGATTTGCACGAAATGGATTAGCACATGGAAAAATTACATAAATTATCAAAGAAAATCATTTTAATAGATAATTTTAACACGGATTTGCCCGAAATGGATTTACACATGGAAAAATTAGCAAAGAAAAAAATTTTAGTAGATAATTTTTGTCTCAAATAAACATCTATTTTCTAAAACTATTTATGGTCAATTTTTAAAATTATCCAGTATAATATTACTGTGGCGTTTTTGAATTGCCTCTTTAGATGTGGCCATATCGTATAGTTATTGTTAATACATTAAATTAAGGAAACTACTCGTCTTAAATTTAAAACAGTAACATTTTATTATTTAAACAATTTAAGAAATAACATAACTATATTAAACTAATTTAGAATTAACCTAATTATTTTAGAATTAGAATATACAATTAAAACAACCTATTATTTTACATTAATTCTTTCGTGCTTTTAGAATAGATGGACAGAGACTTACCAAGTTTTGCCATGGTTTCGGTTTTAGCCTTTTGTCACTTTGGCTGATTGCTTCTGATTGCTTTTTGAACCCTTTCCTTCGGCTGCTTTTGTATCGTATTTTTTGGGGGATAAAAAGTTACAAATCTGAGGAAAGGTCAAGTCCAAAAGTTATTGTTGTTTTCGAGTTTGTCCCGTGATGGGGTCAATCCCATGATGGGGGTGACATTGTAAGATTTAAACCTAATCGTTTATTTGAATTACTTTATCCGTATTTAAGTTACTATTTGCCGATGGAGATTTCAAACGGTAGTTTTATTTAATCGAAGACTTTGAAGTGTTCCAGAAATCTAATTTTAGCCCTTTCTCTTGATTTTAATTTTGAGTGACGATAGGCGTCACATCACCTTGCGCACATCCATTTCGGGCCCATCCTTGGTAACTAACAACTCATTGCACAGAATAACAAATCACTTCAGCAGTGCAGTAAGAACGACTCTTTAAAACCCTCTTGTTACACTCAATTTGCGCTTCTGTTTTCATATTTTGTAATCTGACAATCTTTCTGCGAAAACATTTTTAAATCATTCTTGAAAAATTTCCGTCCATGTAAGTTGATCTGATTTTGCTACTCTCTTTATAGACCAATTTTACTGTTTTTTCTTTTTCTTTTATTTTATTTTCTGTTTTTACATGTTGTTTTTACTTATTTTTACTTTTTGTGTTCTATTTTATTTGTTGTAATTTTTATAAAATTTTTTTTTGAGTGCTCCTCACGCTATTGTATTAATATATTTTGCTTTGGCTTTATTGATAAAATATCAGAAAGCACTCTGTTTTACGGATGTAATCGTGTGGGCTGATGAAAAGATTATATCTTTTTTTCCGGTTTTTTAAATAAAATTTCATTTTTTTTAAACTGTTGTTTGTTATTTATTTAAACTGTTGTTTGTTATTTATTTAAACTGTTGTTTGTTATTTTTTTACTTATTTTCCCCCCTTTTTTCGCTTGTCTTTAATTTTTCTTTGTTTTATTCTTCATTTTGAACTTATCTAATGGGCTCTGTTTACTAGCAGCTTAAGCGCAATAAATGAAACTTATTGTTTTTTGTAACTTTCTTCGTGTTTTCTTGTATTTATATATATATATATATATATATATATATATATATATATATATATATATATATATATATATATATATATATATATATATATATATATATATATATATATATATATATATATATATATATATATATGTATGTATGTATGTATATATATATATAATATATAAAAATTTATGGTGCTGCTAAAAATAGAGTGCAAAAGACATACTTCTTGTAGATGATCTGAAACATTATCGCCATATTTTGTATTGATCTCGTCTAGATAATGTAGAGATGATTTGATTGTGTTGGAATGGCATTTAACTGTTGCTGAAGAAGTAAAAGAAATCAATTTTACTCTTTTCTTCTACAAATGAGGGAAAAGGTCACAAAATTAAGTCAATATTAGAGAAGGCAGATCGCAATGATCCGAAGGTACACGCCATGTTATTGGACGTTTGCACAAAAAGAGACGCCGGAGACTGTCCAGCTTTCTAAGACAAATTTGAAGCCTGGTCAGATAATGGCTCTGTTGTCAGTCCAGTTTTTTTCATTCCGATAACTCTTTTGTAGGTACGCTAATTTCCATGACAATGAGTTTATGAGTTAAAATATAAATTTTAGGTAGTTAAAAGACACAGTACAGAATATTATAGATAAAATTAAATAAAAACATCTGTTTTAGATTTTCAATTTATAAAGCATCAAATGTTTTGGTACATATTGCCTTCAAAAAATAAATTTATCTGTTGCGGACTTTGAATTTCCTTTGAAGTCTTTTGAAAGTATATAACATTTCTAATATAATTAATTAAAAAATATTTTTAATTAATGGAATATAAAATATCGAGGATAATGAATAATTCTAAAACTTAAACTAATGTCTTTATATTTTGATAATTCAGTATTTATATATTTAAATTCATTGAAAAGAACCTAAAAGCACTCAGATCATTTTCTTAAAATGTTAAGTTGATTTTTCTAATTCACTTTCGACTGCGAAGTATGAGGATTGCATTTTCATTTATAGTCGTATCAATAAAGCTTATAATGTTTACAAAATTAGCTTATTAATTAATAAAGTATGCTTATTAGTTAACAATGAATTTTTAAAATTTATTAGAATTAACAGAATTGTCTTAAAGCAAAACTATAATGATTTATATTTCAACTATAATTCAAACAAATAAATTCAGTTCAAATTGAGCTTAAGAGATATTTGATATTTTTCGGGTATTCAATTGTAAGTAAATTCTATTTCAATACTATTTTATATTGTCAATACTATTTTAATTCTATCATTAGTTCATTTATTCAATTATATTTTGGAACACAAAACAAAATGGATCTTCCTAATAATAATTTTTTTAAATAAATAGTTAAAATTTGATGAATTTATATGTGCCCTATTAAAATACCTATATGTATGCATGTGCAGAATTCTTATGAATAATTAGATGCGTAAATTAAAAAAATGAGGCAGATGACGTAAGCCGTATGAATATAGAACAGTATGAAGACAGAACCGTATGAATGTAAGCTTTCTTTCAAATTTTTCCAATGATTTCTTTATTCAGACCATTAGAACAATCAACAGATGGAAATAATAATTCTCCATTACCCCGCTTATTTTTCATAATTGCTCGTACATTGTATAATCAGAATAAATACAAGAAATTAATGTATCGACTACTTTATAGCTATATTTTTGCCTGGTGAGTTATTGTTTCTCTCTATTAATTTAATTTTATTTTCATAATAATGTTTGATATCAATTCAGATAAAAATTCCTCGTATTCAATATGTAAACATTAATATTTATAAATTTATCTGCAGCATCGATTTAAATATTAAAAAAAATTATTATATAAACGAAAATGTATTTTTCCCAGATCCACCAATTACTGATAAAATAAAAATGAAATAACTTCTCTTTTTTTTGTGTGTAACAGTTAAGATATTGAGAAATTACACAGAGCTTTATCAAGTAACTGAATTGAAGACAGCATACTATACCAAAAGCCGTACCAGGAAAAGTTAAATATGCAATATATATATATATATATATATATATATATATATATATATATATATATATATATATATATATATATATATATATATATATATATATATATATATATATATATATATATATATATATATATATATATATATATATATATATGGGTATGGGTGTGTGTGAAGAATTCACATTTTATTATAAATAATAATATGCATAAATTAAGAAATCAGGCTGATGAACTAGCTTTTGAGATGAATCTCTTATGCATGCTTAGTGCAAAATTAAACTCGCTAGATATTTGTTGCTATCGGAAGACCTCTTTCTAGCGAAATCATTCATCGTAGCGAGTTATAGAGATGAGCGACATAAAAAGGAGCAAAGGTGTGCTGTCAAATTTAGCTTTGAACTTTGCAAAACAACAGGCATACGGAGTCAGTAGTTTCTCTAAGGTGCCTTAAAGAATTTTTAAAAGGCAAAAGTATCGCATGGAAGAGGGACATCACAAAACCCGATGTAAATGCTGACAGAATTCGGGATCATGAGCTTTCAGTCGAACTTCTATCACACTACAGCTCATCAAATTGTGAATTTGAACAACGGCAAAGGATCATGCATAAGATACCAAATATAAAGAAGAGCAAAGCTTTCTGTTACTTAGCAATGGTTTTAAATGTGCTTTTAGCCAATAAACATATTCCCGTGTGCAATTAATTAACCTCTTTGATTTTTTGGCTTGTTTTTGTAACAGTCAAATTGCGAAATAAGATACAAAATGACTTAACTACTTTTAACAATAAAATAACTTTCCTTTCAATGAATACCGATTTTCGCATACCTTGTTGCTATCTGAAAAATATGATATAAAAATAAATACAACAAACCATTTTAAACGTTTACAAATATTTATTTTCTGTGTTGGGTTTATTAAGCAAATGATTACATAAGATGATTCAGTAACCAAAATCTAAACTTCAAAAATATCGTTTAAATACTTCCAAAAAAATTAACTAGAAATGCGATTTTTTTTCCAGAAAATTTTTAACGTTGAGACAAATACTCTAAGGTTATGAAAAAAATTTGTTTTGCAATTTAGATTTAGCGGAATGCAATATTTTGATACTAAAAATAATACATATTAAAATTAGTCCACCGCGAGCAAGAAGATTTATAAGAACATAAAAAGCGCGATAACTTTCCTGTGATAATTTTAACCTTTTCTCTGGCAGATAGAATTCGAAAATCACTATGTTGTTTAGTTGTATCACTGATCAATATGTCTTATGTTTTCATATTAATTTATCGTATTAGCAACAACAATTTATCTTATTAATGACAATTTAATTTTAGACGACACTTCAGGCATACAGGATGCAAGTGAGTAATATATAATTTTTGTAAGTGCTCTAATAATCTATTCCAAAATGTTCCTCTTTTGTTACACATGAGGTTATTATGGAAAATTCGCGTTTTCTAGGGTTGATTAACTTCCAGAGATAGTAAAAGAATGATAATTGTTTCAAAACTTCTTAAATGAATGCTGACAAAAACTTTTGAATGACAGCTGATTCAAAAACTTTTGAATCAGCGGTCATTTCTGTGATAACTTACACTTGTTGATCTGCAAATATTGCTAGTTTATGGTGTGTTTTTTTCTGTCTGCGATGTACTTTAAATCTTATCTTAAGAGCACATTTGCGATATTATTATCGATAATATTTCTTATATCATGAATGTATTTTATTTCAAATTAAGAAATTTCATGGCTTTTTGTCTCTTTTGAATATTGCATTTGAGGGTGGAAACTTACTGATATGTTTTTTAGATAAGTGATGATCAATAGTGACGACAGTTATCATGACGGTGAACGTAAATTGTTGTGTACAATGCTTGTTCTGACGTAACTATGCAAGTGGAAGAGAAATAATCAAATAGATTATCCTAAGTCAATCATGAAACGCCAGAAAACTTATACATATAATGAATAATGTTTTACTAAGTTGTTTTTCAGTGTTTCAGCAAATTGGACCCTTAAAAAAAGCTTGCATTAGACTTTGTACAAGCCAGAAAAAGGGTATTTTGTTTGCATCCAAGTTTTGCATGAACAAACGAAGTCAAATTTTTGAAAAAATATATACCACATCCATACAAAACTTCTAATAATTTTCTAGGTGCTGACTTGAAAATTGAACTTTAAACAATAGAATTTATAGCATTTAAAGAATTAGAAAGATTCCTTCATAACTTTTATTTCGATTTTTTTTATTTCCATCTAAAAAAATAAAACGGGACATTAGTAATTTTTAGATGAATTTTTAAACTTTTGTGTCTACTTCGTTATTAAAGTTTGCTATTTGCTAGAATAAAATTTTAGTTCATTTTAGAGAGATAAATTACGGTTCCCAAAATTTCTGAACTCAAGTTAGTGATTTTGTTTCAAAGAAACAATTTTTGTAAAAATTTCGGTACTAATTAGAATAACGTTTTTATTATTTCATTTAAAAGATTTTGAAATATATATCGTAAAATATTCAGAGCTTTACATTGCAATTTAAACTCCAAAACTAAGTATCTCGAAATGGAATATTAGAATACAATTGGAATGAAACAGAAATTCGCTATGCAATTCTGATGTATCTCTGATTTACATAAATTACTATAATTATTTAGATTTAATTTATGTTTAAATATTTTATTTTCAGCTCTCTCAGGGAGTATGCCCGATATCGGTGAGTAAATTTTATTGCTTGTATGGGATGTGGTGAGACACGAGAACTTATTTAACTCAAAAATAAAATCCTAATTCTAAAAAAAATTTTGCTATAATTCATATTATAAAATGCTGGATAGAGTTTTTGAAAGAAACATTTATTTTGACAAACACTTTAGAAATGAAACCTTTATGTTAAAAGTTTGAATTTGGAATATGAAGTATATAATTAATAAATTATTAGCGTATCCTTATATTTATATGATCTAGTAGAAAGCGTCTTGTGCAAAAGTAAATTAATTTTGATCTCATAAGAATTATATATCGAATGCCTCCGTATAATAAACCTTAATTTATATCCTTTGAAGCCTTTTTAAAAAAAAGACCAAAGTATACTTATTGGGAGTCGAAAGTTGAAAATTTTGTTCAGAAAAATTGAAAACGGTTTAAAAATCTTATGAATCATTACGCCAAATAAAATGAGATGTCAAAACCAGCTTGATTGCATGCCCATGATGAAGGTTTAAGTTGTTTCGTTTATTTACTTATTTACTTGGTTTCTTTCGGTTACTATACATGTTAGGATTTTTTTTAACCCCGATTTCATGAAGAGAGTCCTTTAGAAGTTGATACTTTCTTCTTATATGTTTTTCCAGCTCCTTTTAATGATAAGTGTTGTCAGTCTTTTGATTTAAGCACATCACCAAGCAAAAAATATTGATTCTTGTGGACCACCAACCAAATTTTTAAGAAGGGGAAAGTTCCCCAACTAAATAAAGCTTGGTGTCAATGAATCATTCTGAAACAAAACTTATTTTATAGAATAAAACCTACTCACCAATTTTTAAAAACTGATAGAGTTAAAAACTTATTGACGGTGGCACGTTTTCAAAAGAACAAACGGGATATTTTCATGAAAATGATTAATTAACAAGATCACCGAGAATGAGAACGAAGTGTAAATGGATGGTGACTGATAAAAATATTTACTAAATAATAACAATAAAAGACGCCAGATTCATTGATTTTGATTTTTCAACCTCAAATTAGTGGAAACAATCAGTCTAAGCGAAAACCTCGTTTTTTTTAAAGTTCTTTCTCGGTCCTTCAGTTTGAGGATAGCTACCCAAGTAGGAATATTTCTTTGATTTCTTCTTTTTTTTTTTAAACAAGAAGTAGGTAGAATAAAAAAAGAATTTTGTAATGACAAAAAAGTATACTAAATAATTATAATAGTAGTAACATTTATTCACTGTTGTTTCTAAATTTTAAATCATTGGTAAGGTTCTACCTAAATGAAAATCCTAGTTATATAATAATTGTTTCTTGACCTACGTTTTGGGAATTGCTACTCTATTGTATCTTTTGTCTTTTCTTTGAGAAGGATCCGAACAAGGTTCGCTACAGATTATATGGCATATTTAAAAAGAAGTTGGCTTTCATTTGTTTCCTTTGCTTTTGACAGTGTGAGTAAAATTATAAGTTCATAGCATACATAAACTCCAAATCCCGCAATGAAATTTTTTCTAAAATGATCTGTTAACCATGCTACAGTAGAACATGCTTTTGAACATCAATATTAATTTCTAAGTGTTAATATTTAGTTTATTATTTTTTCATCAGGGTCGAAAATTTTAGATTCAAGTAACTTTTTTTGCAAATTGAACTCACAAGACTTCATAAATCATGAACCTATAATAAATAGGAAAATTTTCAAACCCGTTCTCTGTAACGAAATATTATCGGAGTAAAATTGCCAGATATTTAACTAGCTAAAAATTATATGCCTTATCACAAAAATATTAATCACTGAACATACAATATTATCAAATTTGCTCTTATTTATCGCGTCATTAAACGTTTTTCATTTATATTGCATTGTTATGTAATTGATTTAAGGATAATTTTTTGTTTAAATATCATAATAAAAATTAAGTATCATTTTTAAATAAAAGTTAAACAATAATGATTGTTTTCGTTGTTCTTCAACTTGTTTTCTAATTATCTAATTTAGATTATTCTCGGGAACACAAATGTATCGATTTTTAAAAAAATGTGTTAAGTGTGGTTCTCCATCATCACTTTCACAAAATATTTCCTTACTCTGGAATGAAATACTGTCTGCTTTCATAAATGCTTTTAAATTTAAAATTTCTGCTTTTAAATTTAAAATTTTAGTTATATTTTACAAAATATTATAAAATATAACTGATTAATAGAAAATATTAAGAAAACAATTTTAATTCATTTTTCAAAAATTCTATTCATGCTTTAATGTTAATAGCTCAATTTATTTAATTTTTAATTTTTTTCTTTATTTAGTCATTGCAGCGGCAACATATGGTGAGTATTTTTGAACATTTAAAATATTTAAGCACTTTATTTGCTTTTCTTCTGTGTTTGGGTTACAGCACAACACAGAATTTTTACCAATGTCGTCATTCAACTGAAATATTTGTAATTATAATAGTAGAAATACAAAAGAATAAATAGCCCGTTAATGCAGCTCTAATTCACCGTTAACAACCAAATCAACGAGTCGGAAAAGTGTTTTGTGTTATCACCTTTAAATTCTTTTGATGAAAACACAATTGCCTAATTTACTACAGGGCAATCCACAGAAAGTAAAACAAAATGTTGAAATTTTAAATATATGGGTCATTCTCACAAAAACAGTCATTTTCATGTCCCCAGTATATTTTATGTTTGTTTTACAGCTTACAAAAAAAAAAATTCAGGGAAAGTGTCCTTCGGAATGCAAGCTAACAAAAGAATAAAAATAAAATTATCAATTTTTATTTTTTATTTATTTTAGGTAATTAAAATATACCAATTTGTCATTCCCTCACTTCTGATAAAAATATTAACACAGCACTATTTTAAACTTTGTCCCCAGTGTTTCGCGTCATTCCCTCACAACAATGTTCTTATCACCTGCAATCTTCTTAGAAAAAAAATATTTTAATAAAAACTTCAGAAGTTAACAACTGGCATCATAGAACAAAATTGCAGTATGTTTCCATCTTCAACTTAAAAAAGCTTTGCTGTGGAATAAATTTGAATGAATCAAACCAGGTAAAATGTTTTACATTTGTCATTCCCTCATGTCATTTTTTAGAGCAAAATAAAATACAACTTCATCGAGAAAGTGGATAATTATATGTTGCTTTCTTGTATGAATATAATTGTATGTGATTGACTTCAGAAATTAATTAGGCCTAACTGTTATTTTCAAATTTCATTGAATTCGTCATTCCCTCACTAGTGTATAAAGTGAGGGCATGACGCTGAAGTGGAGGAATGATTCAAGATGAGTATATTATAAAAATTTTTTTTGTTCAATCGTGCCAGCCAATTTTATTTCCCAAACCTGTAAAAACTATTAAATATATAAGACTAAATTATAATAAATATTAGATATACTTAGTATGTTATCATTTTCAAACTTTAGGTAGATGTAACTTAGATAAAAACATGTATTAAAATAAAATATCATTCCCTCACTATTAGTGTCATTCCCTCACTTTTTAAATAGTGAAAATAATTAATTTACTTATTAATTAATTTGAAATATAAATTAAAAAATTAATAAATTAATTTATTAAATTAATTAATTTATTAAGTTAATTAATTAATTATTAATTATGATAAATTAATTAATTATAAATTAATTATTTGAAAAATTAATTAATTTAAATATTAAGTATAATTTATAGGATATATACTTTCTTTATAATGCCATTACATATTTCTATTAATATAAAAAGTTTCAGAGCTTTTTATTCACTTTACTTTTTTGGGATTTTATGAACTGAAAAATGACAGTTTTCGTGAGAATGACCCATATAATAAATTTAAAATCACTTTAATAGCTTAAAGTGTATATTTTAATGTTCAATTAATTTTCAATTAGGATTTAATAAACGCCTCTATTTTAAACTCTGAAATTATCTTTCAATTTTTTTCAAAGAATTTGTGAAATTAACTCTTTAATTAAACACTCCCTTTTAATATTAAATACAATATTTTCATAATTTAAATTATTTCAATTATTCCTAGAAACACAACATTTTGGTTATGTAAAAAAAAAAAAGATCTTTTGAATCTTTTCTGGTCCGGGTTATTACAATCACCATCTGTTCTTCTATCTTAAATTTGATAATTGATTGTACGCATGCGCCATTATTGTTCTTCGGATCATAAAAAAGAATGGTTTAAAAGCCGTCGCTGACTTTTAATGTGGTGTTTACAAAGGACCAATAGTTATAACGAACAAATGCGTTTGTGCGTTGCTGCAATCAGAGTCTGAAAATGCAATCACAGTCGGATGAAACAAATCACTGCTTTATTTGAGCTGTTGTATTTTTAATTTATTTATTGTTAATAATGCATTTTTATTTATTTATTTGTTAATTTATTTTTGTAGCAAGGAAACTTATAAGTGAGTAATTTTTAAGGTTTCGAAATGATTTTATGAACTAAAATAGGACAAGCAAAGAACCTTTTCATTATCCTCATTACTTTCAATTATTTTTTGGAACTAGATAAAATAGATTCTCGTTAAAAAAAATTTAAAATAAATAATTTAAATTTGTTGAATTTATATGTATCCGGTTAATATATATATATAAACTGCTGTTTGTAGAAAATGCAACACCATGAAAGAATCATCAGAATCAAATGAAATTTAATGCAGAAACGACTTGTACTGATACAAATAAATGATGAAATTTTCAAAACAAAAGAAACAAATTAAGCGTCCGAAATCAGTATTTGGTGCAGCCACCACGCGCTGCAATAAGTGCTGCTATACGACGTGGCATGGAGTCAAACAGATGTTGAATATCTGCTTGAGGAAGAGAATTCCATATCGCTTGTATGCGCAACCAAAGTTCGTCTTTGGAAACTGCAGGACGCGGATCACGAGTGAGACGCCGACCAACCATATCCCACACGTGCTCAATAGGCGACATATCCGGCGAATAAGCAGACCAAGGAAGAAGTTGCATGCGTTGTGCTGAACAGAAGTCTCTAACAGTCCGCGCAACATGTGGGCGTGCATTATCCTGCTGAAAGATAGCTCCAGGGATGCCTTGAAGGAAAGGAACGACTTCGGGCTGTAGCACTTCACGGACGTATCTGTTGCTATTGAGATTACCCTCAATTCGTATCAAATTGGATCGTCCATGATACGAAATCGCACCCCAGACCATAACTCCGGGTGTTCGACCACTATGTCGTTCAATAATACACTCAGGAAGGCAGCGTTGACCGGCATAACGTCTAACACGAACACGGCCATCATGGGTCCACAAATTGAAGCGTGATTCATCTGAAAAGACAACTTGGTGCCAATCAGCTCGCCAGTCTCTGTGCTCAAGAGCCCACTGCCGACGCAGCCGTCGATGATCCGCCGTGAGGGGAATCCTGTATAATGGCACCCTTGCACGCAATCCACGGCGCAGCAGACGACGACGAATTGACGAAGCCGACAATTGTACACCTGTAGCAGTAGACCAATGTGCTGCCAGCTGCCTGGAGGAAGCTGTGCGATCATTCACCGCCATGCGGAGCAGGTGTCGATCATCGCGCTCTGACGTCACCTTCTGTCGTCCAGTGCCTGTTTTTCGAGTTGTTCGGTGCTCGTCGGTCCACTGCTTCCAAACTCGCATCACTGTGGAACTGTTCCGCTGCATACGAGCTGCTATTGCGCGATAGGAAAATCCTCCTTCTCGAAGGCCGATTATCCTCCCTCGTTCAAACTCCGTAAGTTGCTTGAATTTCTTATTCTTCCGTCGTGGAGGCATACTCAGGTCTCACTAAACGTTTGCCACTAACAAATAATCATAGACTATTTTCAACGTCCCGCTACAGCACTTTATTTATACGCTTTCAGCATCAATTCAGAGGGCGCTGCGCGCGCCACGCACGCGCGATGGCTCTGAAACTTTATTAATTTGCATAATATCCTATAATTGACATTTGCTGCGAATTTCATTTGATTCTGATGATTCCTTCATGGTGTTGCATTTTCTACAAACAGCAGTTTATATATATATATATATATATATATATATATATATATATATATATATGCATGCATGTGCAGAATTCTTATAAATGATAAGATGCGTAAATTAAAATATGGGGCTGATAACTTACACTTGATATGGAAACCCAGGGTCCACCTACCCAATGGAGGTCATAGGTTAATCCCTTAGGCATTCTTAAACAAAAAATTTTTAATTTTTAAATAAAACTTAAAACAAAACGTGGGCGATAAATAAGTGAATCTTCCTCTTTTGATTAATGTTACAGCAATAAATATTTAAAGAAAATTTTTTATTGATTTTAGGAAAATTGCATTTTTGCTGATTAAAAGGTAAAAAGTGTTCGTAATTGTTCTACAGTCACAGAAGTTAGAACCATATGAAATTAAGCTTTTCTTCAGATATGTAAAATTATTCCAATAGTTTCTTTATTCAGACGATTATAATAATCAACAGATGGAAAAAATGATCCCCATTACCAAGTTTATTTTTCATTTTAAAACATAATTGCTCGTACATTGTATATTTCAGAATATAAACACGAAATTAATGTATTGCCTATTTTACAGCTGATCCATCTTCGCTTATCGGTAAGTTAAGGTTTTTTCCACTTAATTTAATTTAATTTTAAAAATAATCATCAATTTATTTCAATTCAGATAAATATTCCCCGTATTCAATATAAAAATTAATGTTGATAAATTTATCTGTAGCATCAATTTAAATATTAAAAAAAATATTACATAACTCAAAATGTAATTGATGTATCATAGATCCATCAATTAAAATAAAAAAAGTTAGCAATTTTTTGGAACAATTAAGATACTGTGCCACTGAGGCACTACACAGAGCTTCATCAAGCAGCCAAATTGAAGTTAGCATACGATACCAAAAGCTGTTCCAGGAAAAGTTAAATATGCTTATATATATATATATATATATATATATATATATATATATATATATATATATATATATATATATATATATATATATATATATATATATATATATATATATATATATATATATATATATATATATATATATATATGTATATATATATATATATATATATATATATATGTATATGTATATATATATATATATATATATATATATATATATATATATATATATATATATATATATATATATATATGTATATGTATATGTATATGATATATATATATATGTATATATATATATATATATATATATATGTATATATATATATATATATATGTATATATATATATATATATATGTATATATATATATATATATATATATATATATATATATATATATGTATATATATATATATATATATGTATATATATATATATATATATATGTATATATATATATATATATATATATATATATATATATATATATATATATATATATATATATATATATATATATATATATATATATATATATATATATATATATATATATATATGTATATATATATATATATATATATATATATATATATGTATATATATGTATATATATATATATATATATATATATATATATATATATATATATATATATATATATATATATATATATATATGTATATATATATATATATATATATATATATATATATATATATATATATATATATATATATATATATATATATATATATATATATATATTTATATATATATAAAACAAACAACAGTTTAAAAAAGAAGAAAAAAAAAATGATGAAATTTTATTTAAAAAAATCGAAAAAAAAAAAGATATAATCTTGTCATCAGCCCACACGATTATATCCGCAAAACAGAGTGCTTTCTGATATTGTATCAATAAAGCCAAAGCAAAATATATTAATACAATAGTGTGAGGAGCACTCAAAAATATTTTTTTCAAAAATTACAACAAATAAAAAAGAACAAAAAAAGTAAAAATTAGTAAAAATAACAAGTAAAAACAGAAAATAAAATAAAATAAAAAGAAAAAACAGTTTTAAAAGTGGACTTTAAAGCGAGTAGCGAAATCAGATGTATTTACATGGGCGTGAAATTTTTCAAGAATGATTTAAAAATGTTTTCGCAGAAAGATTGCCAGATTACAAAATATGAAAACAAAAGCGCAAATTGAGTGTAACTAGAGGGTTTTAAAGTGCCAGTTCTTACTACACTGTTGAAGTGATTTGTTATTCTGTGCATTGATATGTTTGTTACCAAGGATGGGCCCGAAATGGATGTGCGCAAGGTAGTATTATACTGGATAATTTTGAAAATTGACCATAAATAGTTTTAGAAAATAGATGTTTATTTAAGAAAAATATAAAATAAAAAAGAGAAACATAAATTGCTGGTTTTGCAAATAATTTTAGCCACGTATTTGCACGAAATGGATTAGCACATGGAAAAATTATATAAATTATCAAAGAAAGATATTTATTGGAGGGTCGAGAATTTACGTTATTTACTGATCACAAGCCACTGGTATACACTTTCCGACAAAACTTGGAGAAAGCATCACCCCGACAACAAAGACATTTAGAGTACATTAGCCAATTCACATTAGAAATTCAACACATTTCAGGAAAAGATAACATGGTTGCAGACGCTCTATCAAGACTGGAAGAAATAAGAATTACTTCTGAAATTGACTTTGAATCTTTGGCCAAAGCTCAAGAAATTGACGATGAGTTAAAAGATTTAATGAAATCTCAAAACTCTTCCTTGAAATTTGAGCTAGTTCCTATTTTTGGCTCTTATCATTCATTATATTGCGATACAACCACAAAAATTAAAAGACCATTTATTCCAATTAACTTCAGAAAACTAGTATTCAAAAGTGTTCACAATCTCTCACATCCTGGAATTAAAGCGACTGTTCGATTAGTTACATCAAAATTAATTTGCCATCAATAAACAAAGACATTCGTGATTGGACCAAGAGTTGTTTGAAATGCCAGAATTCCAAAATTTCTAAACATAATCATTCTCCTTTACAAGAATATCCTATAGTTGGTCAACTATTTCAAGACATTAATCTAGACCTGATTGGACCTTTGCCATCATCAGAAGGATTTCGTTATTGCTTTACGATAATTGATCGCTACACGCGATGGGCAGAAGCCATTCCTTTACCTGATATTCGAGCAGAGACAGTTTCTGATGCTTTATTGAAAAATTGGATGGCTCGCTACGGTATTCCAAGCGTAATTACAACTGATCAGGGTGCGCAATTTGAGTCTCAATTGTTCCAAGAACTTTCGAAATTACTTGGTTTTAAAAGAAATAGAACTACTGCATATCACCCACAAGCTAATGGCTGTATAGAACGTTGGCATCGTACTTTGAAAGCAAGCATAATGTGTCATGAAAATCCAAGCTGGACAAAGTCACTTCCGATTATTCTACTTGGTTCACGCACAACCTTGCGAGATGACTGTCAAGCCACCCCAGCAGAACTCTTGTATGGTGAAAATATAAAACTACCATATGACTTTTTTGAAAATTCAAACATTGAAGCGCAATCAGAATTCATTCAGAATTTCTTATTTCTTCCAGTCTTGATAGAGCGTCTGCAGCCATGTTATCTTTTCCTGAAATGTGTTGAATTTCTAATGTGAATTGGCTAATGTACTCTAAATGTCTTTGTTGTTGGGGTGATGCTTTCTCCAAGTTTTGTCGGAAAGCGTATACCAGTTGCTTGTGATCAGTAAATAACGTAAATTCTCGACCCTCCAACAAATATCGGAAATGCTTAATAAACGAATATGCAGCTAGCAGTTCCCGATCATGGGTGCTATAATTCTTTTGTGTAGGTGTTAGTCGAACAGAAAAGAAACCTAGCGGTTGCCAATCATTATTGACGAGTTGTTGCACCACTCCACCTATCGCTATATTGGAAGCGTCTACCATAAGGGCAAGTTTAGCAGATGGCACTGGATGAGACAAAATTGTTGCAGATTTTAGCAATTCTTTGGATTTCGCAAAAGCATTTGAAGCTTCGTCTGACCATTCGATAGTTCGATTATCATTCTTTTTGCTGTTTCTTAAATAATCATATAAGCTTGGTGTTGAGCCGCTTGAGGAATAAATCTTCTGTAGAAATTTATAATTCCCAAAAATCTTCTAAGTTGTTTGACTGTTTTGGGATTATTGAAATCTTCAATGACTTTGACTTTTTCTTCTGTCGGACGAATTCCTTTTAGAGAAACATTGTGGCCAACAAAATTCACCTCAGGCTTAGCGAAGTTGCATTTACTGAGATTCAATGTTAATCCAAATTGTTGCAATCTCTCAAAAACTATTCTGAGATGTTGTAGATGTTCCTCTCTAGAGCGCGATGCAATTAATATGTCATCCAAATAGACGAAACAGAATTCTAGACCACGTAGACTTGTTTTTTCATTATTAGGCCAGAAATATATATAGCAACCCTCGTATATCAAAGCGAAGCGTTCTATTTACGTATCGAATTTGTTGCCACATTTTTAATACAAAAGTTAAACTTTTCTCCACTTTGATGAATGTAAACTAATGCGAACCTTACAATTAAATTATTAATTCCTTTGTATATTATTAGTTCAAGTTGTCGAAAATTAATATTTCAATTGTAAGGTTCGCATTAGCATACATTTATAAGAGGGGAGAAAAGTATATGCATTTTTTAATAGGTTTTTGAATATGGCTCTTTGAGGACGAAAAAGCATAGATTTTCTTACAAAATGACTGATAACTAAAAAACTAATCCAAATTTTTGAAAAAGAAAAAAAAAATACTTCTTCATTATGTCAAAACACAATTATGCGCCGTGTTTCGGGCCTGGGCGAGGCTCCTGGGGCGATATATTGTGATTACAGACACACACACAGCCGCGTTTATTATTATGTGTAGATATTTATATTTATTCTATATTTTAATGCTTACTGACGATAGATAAGAAGAAACATCAGTGTTTGGAGTATCGGGCAAATATATACCGGGCAATGGCACTTGACCTTAAAAAAACATCAGTGTAGGGTATACCGGGCAGTGGCACTTAACCTTAAAAAAAAATCAGTGTAGGGTATACCGGGCAGTGGCACTTAACCTTAAAAAACATCAGTGTAGGGTATACAGGGAAAATGTATACCGGGCAGTGGTACTTAACCTTAAAAAACATCAGTGTAGGGTATACCGGGTAGTGGCACTTAACCTTGAAAAAACATCAGTGTCGAATAAATGTAATTATATCCACGAATAAATTCATATCAAATTGAATGTAATGAATATTTCAGACATTCACCAAATCATATCTGTGATTGTCGAAATACACCGGTGAGGTTCCGAATGTACAAGAATGTAATGAAATATTCGATCTTTCACCGACGTGTTTGGTGTTTGTCGACATTCACCGGTGTATCAACCACTGATTTCGGTCTTTCGCCGTGACATATATATATACATATATACACAGCTAATTTCCATGGCAATGGGTCCATTCATCCTCCCACCCACCCAGAGCTTTCAGTTGAACTTCTATCGCACCGCAGTTCATCAATAGTTTGTGAATAATGTAATGAATTGAATTTTAACAATGATAAAGGATCATGCAAAAGAAACCAAACATCAAGAAGAGCAAAGCTTCTTGTTACTTAGCGATGGTTATAAATGTGTTTTTAGCTAATAAACATATTCCCGAGGGTAACTCTTTAACCTCTTTTCTTTTTTGGCGAGTCTTTGTAACCGTTAATTTGCGAAATAAGACGCAAAAAGGCATAACAACTTTCAACAATAAAATAACTTTCCTTTAAATCGATACCGATTTTCGCATACCTTATTGCTATCTGGAAAATATGGTATCAAAATTAAAGGCAACAAACCATTTTAGACTTAGACTTAGAGGTTGGGCAGCTCTGATGAGCAGGGCACATCGACCAGAGGTCTATTGTACCCAAACCCTAGTCCTGATTAGCAAGAAAGCTCTATAGCTGAAATAAAATTCAGCAAGCACCTTACAGGAACATCTTGCAGCTCCCAGGCATTGACGCAATGCTGCCCTAAATGCTCAAATCTTTGAGCAGAATAGACATCACAATCACATAGTATGTGTCGTGATGTCTCTTCTTCTAGATGACAACCCCGACAAAGAGAATTTGATTCTATTCCCATAATGTGTAGGTGTCTCCTGAGGATACAGTGACCAGTAAGAAGACCTATGATCTTCCTTATACTATTTCTATTAAGCTTTAAGAGCTCCTTTTGACGTACACTAGGACAGTCTCGATTCAGCTCCTTAGCTTGTCTCTGACCGCCAGCAGCGCGCCATTGCTCATGGGCAATCTTGCCGTAGAGCTTGAAAATGGTTGCCCTAAATGAGGAGGGAAAAATTCCCAGCGCAGGTTCAGGGCCCCAGAAAATTGCATTAGAGCCAGACCTTGCTGCTTCATCAGCTAACTCATTCCCACCAATACCCATATGTCCAACTCCCAATGCAGGGATACCTTGTTATGAGCGGACAGGTCACAGAGGACCGAGAAGTATTCCCTCACTAACAAAGAGGTGAATTTACACCTTGACAGTGATAGGAGAGCAGCCTGACTGTCAGAACAGAGGCGGATGGTCGTATTTTGATATCCCTTGTCTAAGCATAACTTGCAGCACAAGATAATGGCATAGACTTCAGCCTGAAAAACGGTAGCATTGTTTCCCAGGGGAAATTGAAGTTTGGTACGGTCATTGGAGAAATAAATTCCTGCTCCTGATTTGGCACCAATCTTTGAACCATCAGTGTACCATATTTGCATTTGCCTTTAACCATATTTGCATTTCATCAGCGTACCCGATACATGGAATGCCAAGAGCAGTTAACCGAACTAACATGGAGTCCATTACCATACCCCGTAGGATAGGGGACAGAACCCCTCCCTGGGGGCATCCTGCGGTTGCATGCACTTTCATGCTTGCACCCAATAGAGAGGAACAAACATACCTAGAGGATAACAAATTCGCTATCCACCTGGTAATTATTGAGTTTATGCCTCTGTTCCTAAGAGCATTGATGATAGTCTCAAGAGGGACTTTATAAAACGCACCTTCGATATCAATGAATACCGCAAGATCCATCTCCTTATCTGTGATAGATTTCTCAAACAGGTAGGAGAGCTCATACAGCACGGTGTCTGTAGACTTGCCTAGTTGATAGGCATGCTGTGTGGAGGACAGTGGCCTTTCCATGAGCACAGTGTCTCTCAAGTGTCTGTCAATTAGCTTTTCGATCGCTTTCAACAGACAGGAAGTGAGGCTGATTGGTCTGAATGATTTAGCCTCAAAGTAATTCTCCTTACCTGGCTTTGTTATTACCCTGGTATTCCTCCAAGAGAGAGGTATATACCCAAATGCTATACAGGATCGAAAAATCCTACATAGAATAGAGGCCAGTATATTCACCCCCTGGATAAGCATCATTGGTATGATGTCATCCATGCCTGGTGACTTGTAGGGCTTAAAAGACTTTATGGTCCATACAACCTTCTCATAGGAGGCCACCATCTTGACGGCCTCCCAGCCATTCCTACTACAAGTAATTGTGGTAATAATATGTAGATTTTCATTCTCCACAGGATTAGATCCAGGGAAGTGTGCTTCAAATAGTTCTCCAAGAGCCTCTTCCCCTGATTCACTGTATCTTCCGTTTGTAAGACGGATGGCATTTAAACTGCAATTAAAGTCTTTAGTAAGAATTTTTGCAATCTTTGCGGTGGCAGAAGTAGCGTTAATACCATCTCAGAAAATCTGCCATGAGCGACGTTTAGATGCTCTGATCGCCTTGTTAAAAGCAGTTAGAGCGTTTCTGTAGGACTGCCATTCTCCAGATTTCTTTGCTCTGTTAAATAACTTCCTACATTTCTTACGTAATTTACTAAGCTCAGAAGACCACCAAGGAACTCGTCTTGGGGAGCTAGTAGACGTAACCTGATAAGAAATATGATATGAATCGAGTATGATCTGTTGCACGTGGTCAACAGTCCACTCTCCACATCATTAACATTATTGTACTTACCAGAGAAGCTCCCCATCTTCCTTTCCATAGCTGCTCTAAAGGAACCCCAATCAGCTGTTCTGGGGTTCCTCCTTACGACCTTCAGACCTGAGAGGCCTTTAATAGAAAAAGTAATCAGTTGGTGATCTGAAGCAGTAACTGCCCCAGATACCTTCCAATCAGTAACGTAATCTACTGAACTAGAGTAACATAAAGTAAGGTCAATGACTTCCCTTCTGTTACAAGTAACAAAGGTAGGTTCATTGCCTTCATTAAGGACATACAAATTAAAGTGTAAGATATGTTCCATGAGTACATCCCCCCGCTGGTTACAATCGCTGCTACGCCACACTGTGTGGAGATCATTTGCATCACAGCCGAAGATGAATCTACAGCTTGAACTACAGTGGGCAATTAGGGCCTTAGGAATGTCAGCTAATGGAACCAACCATTTTAACCGGTGACAAATATTTATTTTCTGTGTTGGGTTCATTAAGCAAATGGGATTACATAAGATTAATTAATAACCAACATATAAACTTCATCAATATCGTTTAAATTGTTCCAGAAAAATTAATTAGAAATGCGATTTTTTTCCCAGATAAATTTGAACGCTGTCAAAAATACTATGAGGTCATGAAAAAAAAAATTTGTAATTCAGTTTTAACGGAATGCGATATTTTAATACAAAAAATAATACCTGTTAAAATTAATTCACAACGAGCAATAAGATTGATAAGAACATTAAAAACGCGATAACTTACCATTTTTATGATAATTTTAACTTTTTCTCTCCCAGATAATGAAAATTTAAATATTTCGAAATTTACGATGTTGTTAAGTTGTATCACTGATTGATATGTGTTATGTTTTCAAATTAATTATCTTATTAACAACAATTTACATTATTAATAACAATTTATTTTCAGATGACATGTCAGAAATAATGGATTCTAGTGAGTATTATATAATTTTTAAAATGCAGTAACAAACTATTCTAAAATATGGCTATTCTGTTACAGGTGAGGTTACTTTAAGACACTCGCGTTTTCTAGTGTTAATTAACTTCCAGACATAGAGAACGAACGATGATTTTTTCAAAAATTCTTGTCAGTCTAAGGCAGTGTTTCCCAAAGTGTGGTACGCGTACCCCTAAGGGTACGGGAACAGTTTAACGGGGATACTCGCTCTTATGCGAAATATCTTGCAAAAAACGAAAATTTCAAAAATTTTTTATTTAAAAACAAAGCTAGAAGTGAAAATTTACGATTACGTATTTTTCTATTGGCTATTTTTTGCAGAGTTAACAGTTCATAATTAGTGGTGTCAACAGCCAGTTGTGATTTTTAACTTTTGTGGAAATTTTTATAGTAAAAAATACATTCATTTTATATTTGTGGTACACAGCGCGACGAAAAATTTAGAAAGGGTACACAAAAGTCAAGCATATTTTAGAACATCAATATTAATTCCTATGAATAAATATTTAGTTTATTACTTTTTCATCAGTGTCGAAAATGTTAGATTCTAGTAACTCTTTTGCAAATGTAACACACAATACGTCATAAGTCATGAGCTTTTAATAGCTGGGAAAAACTTCAACTCCATTCTCTGTAACGAAATATTATCGGAGTAAAATTGCCGGATCTTAACAGCTAAAAATTATATTCTTTATAACACCAATATTATTCACTGAATATACAATAATATCAAAAATGCTTTTATTTATCGCGTCATTTAACTTTTATCATTAAACTTTTTTCATTTTTATGTATTTGATTTAAGTATAATTTTCAGTTTAAATATCATTTTAAAAACTAAATATCATTTTTAGATAAAAGTTAAACAATAATAAGTATATTTTGTTTTTCTTTAATATTTTTCGGGTTTATCTAATTTAGATTATTCTCGGGAACGCAAATGTAGCGATTTTAAAAAAATGTAATTCTTGCTAAAAGTGGTTTTAAATCATCATTTTCACATAATATTTCTCCACACTGGAATGAAATACTGTCTGCTTTCATAAATGCTAACTTTTATATTTTAAAATTTAGTAATATTTTGCAAAACAATGAAAAATATAACTAATTTACACAGAATCTGAAGAAATACAAAACATAAAGAAAAAAATTTTGATTCATTTTTCAAGAATTATAATTCATGACTTAATGTTAAAACTCATATTTAATTTCTAATTTTTTTCTTTATTTATTCTATAAAGTGGTACGCTCTGGTGAGTATTTTTAAATATTTCAAAGATTTCGGCACTTTTATTTGCTTTTGTTCTGTGTTTGAGTTACAGCACTACGCAGAATTTTAAACAATGACGTCATTCAACTAAAATATTAGTAATTATAATAGTAGAAATACAAAAAAAAAAAAAAAAAAAGACCATTAGTGCAGCTTTAATTCCATGTTTTGCGATTTACTATAAGGCGAACCTAAGAAAAGTAAAGCGAAATGTTGAAATTTCAAATATATGACATATTTAATATCACTTTAAAGCTCGAAGTGTATATTTTAATGTTGAACAATTTAATTTTCAATTAGCATTTAATTAATGCCTCAATTTTAAACGGGAAACTTATCTTTCAATTTTTTAAATGAAATTTGTGAAATTATCACTATAATTAAGCACATCCTTTTAATATTTATTAAAATAATTTCATAATTTAAATTATTTAAATTATTCCTAGAAGCACAATATTTCAGTTATGCAAAAATAAAAAAAAATACTTTTTTGAATCTTCCCTCGTTCGGGTTATTACTATCACCACATGTCCTCCTATCTTAATTTTGGTAATGTAGTGTACGCATGCACAATTATTGTTCTTCTGATCATCACCAAGAATGATTTAAAAGCCGTTGCTGACTTTTAATGTGGTGTTTACAACAGCCGAATAGTTATAACGAACACATGCGTTCGTGCGTTGCTGCAATCAGAGTCAAAAAATGCAATCACAGTCGGGTGAAACAGATTACTGATTTATTTGACCTGTTGTAATTTCAATTTATTTATTGTTAATATTTTCTTTTTATTTGTTTATTTTTTTTATCTATTTTTGTAGTAAATGGCCTTGCGAGTGAGTAATTTTAAATGTTTCGAAATGATTTCATAAACTAAACATTAGCAAAATGAAAATTTTTACACCAAGGTAAGCGTGTGAAAATTATTTTACTTATAATCACACTTAAAAATAAAAAAATAAGAAAAATTGGAGAGTTCAGGCTAGTTAGGGGAGATGAGGAAGTCTCTCTTAGCTCAGAGGGATTTCGCAATGTTCAGATCAGAAAGGGGAATGCTGTCCGACCTGTGCGGTAGTGTTTCATCGATTTGAAGAATGAAGTTGTCAACATTGTCCTGCAAGTGTGACATCAACAATGAGTTAACTGATCCAAAAAAAGTGGCTTCCCTGACAATTTGCTTTTGATGGAAGAAGTGGCCGAAAACGTTCTTTCTGGATTTAACGCAGAACACTGACGCGGAATGCCTCGTCATCAGTGAAAAACTAAGCGAGATTGATCACTATCGATGAATGTAATTCAGATACCTTAACACGCATTGAGGGGAAAATAGATTATCGGCTCTATGCGTGTCAATCTAAAGTGACTAAGAAGTCACAATCAGCAATTGTTTCGATCTAAACTTAAATAATTCCTATACAATTCTGTTGCAGGTAGCATATAATATCTATCATTTTTCAGTTGTACAATTTAAAATGCCACTGTGACAATAAGTTAACAAGAATTGAGTATTTAGAGTCACATATAACTAATATTTAAGCAAGCCTTTACAAATAATAGATATTTTATCAGTATGATATTTTAACAGATATTTTAGCCTTGGAATGTACATTCATGAAACATTGATGTTATTTCAAAGGAAAGAACATATTTTTAATATTCTTAATTTCTTAGAGGAAATAAGAAGCATTGATCCTTTAACGAAATTGCGATTATTTGATAATTTCGTAGCATTTCTTAATTTTCATCATGTTTGCTGTCGAGAAAGACATAAAAAATTGAAGATTAAATGAACGAAATCGAAGAAATATTTTAGATTAACAAACTGGATCATTTAAGCATGAATAAATATTAAATAAGTGTGCATGTTTAATATAAGCTAACTTTTTTTAATTTAAAGCCATTTTGCACATAATATGTAAATTAATTTCTTCAGCAGTGTAAATTATACTGACGTAAATTAATTTCACCAGCAAAATTCAGTTCCGCGAAGCAGTTTGTAATCACTACATTCAAAAACAAATGTAGTTAACTAAATTTTTAGTTGCAGTAAACTACAAAAATAATTTAGTTTTCCGACCTTTGATGGAAGATGCATATTTTTTAATAACTCACCCTGTATTTGTTCGCTTTAACCTTAAAGCTGCGCCACTTAAGTTTAAGCATTATTGTTAACGGCATAATTGTAGTTATAACTGCTAACAATCTCTCCTCCAATACGGTCAATCTCACAAACACTGTAATCGTAGTGCGCGCAAAAGAGTTGTCTCTGTTTTATTAGAATCTTTGCTTTCAAATGAAACATATTAAAAAATATCGATGGAAACACATAAAAAACAAATGTTGTACATCGATATATGGAGTTGTGAAGGATCTTTTTATTATTTTTCTGAATTGGGCTAAACTCTCTTAGAATTATATTCTTCTTTTGTAATTTGAATTATTGTTTTATTAGTATTAGTATTTATTAGAGTTTCGCTAAGCTCTATTTGAGGTTCACATCGCAGGAGCAAACATTTTCTCAACCAATCACAGCGTACTTCAGGGGTAGAAACTAAGGACAATGTTACGATAAATGTAGGAACTTTATACAAAATCGTTTTATTTTTAGATTAACTTATGGAGACCCCAGGTGCATATATGCCTTGTAAGTGGTTTTTATTATTTTTACATGATCTGATGAATTAGGTGAAAATACTTTTAAATTCAATGAATTCCAAATCTAAGTAGGAAATTAATACTTAACTCCACGCCATGAACGATAGTATCAAATTTTTTAAGGAAAACAATTTTGTTTAGAATTTTTTTAAAATGAAACTTTTTATGTTATTACATTATTTGCAAGACTTATTTCAATCAGGGTTGCACTAAAGTGAATTAAAGTGATTACAAAGATCAGTCCTTCCTCCCCTAATCGTTACAGATTCCAAACTTCTACATGCATATAATTTATTCAATACATGTAAGTTATTACACAGATCAATCCTTCCTACGCGAAACGTTATAAAGTCATAACTTACATGCGTTTATTCAGTTCAGAAAATGTTTTAATTTATAAGCAGATAAACGATTTTTTTCTGTAAGAAAGAAAAAGAAATTCGGAGGATTTTGACTTTTAAAATGCTGGTTGTCGCTATCTAGAAAATATGGTGACATAAATCAGGAGAGCTAAACTTTTTAAATAGTAATGCATGTGAATATTTATATTATTTTTATAATATTAACATCACACTCAATATTTTAGAGAAATCTGTCAAATAGTTCTCATAGAGCTATGGAGGCTCAGAAGATATTGAACTCGCCTCGCAATTAGGTGACCCGGGTTCGAATCCTAACGATATTTGGTCAATACGAATTCTGTACGTTTTCGTGGTTTTCTTCTCCATGTAATGCAAATGCGGGTAAGTTCCATCAAAGAGCCCTCCACGAAGCCGAATTCCTCCGAATACTTAATACAAGAGTATCCTTGTTTTCTGGATTGGGTTACAAATTACAAAGCTACAGAGTGGAACATTGGTCGTCGTAAACTCAGAATTGAGTCAGATGCTAAACACCGGTTACAAAATAAAATAAAAGAGCTCTCATAAACATGAACTTCAAATGAGAATTTTAAAATGCTATTTACTCAAAAGTTTCTTAATTTTGAGCTTCAAAAATGCTTTGGCATAATGAAACAAATATATCGTTGTACAAATTTGAATCACAATATTTTTAAGCTAAAAATCATAAATCTGAAAGTTCAATATTTTCTCTCTTCCAAATATATCGCTGTATCAGTGATGAATGTGTATAATTGTTGGGATTTCACTACATGTAAATATTTTATTTTTTTAAATAATATTTTTCAGCTGAAATACAATAATACGGTGAGTAATTATTCGCCTTTGTATTAAATGATTGGATGAACTATGAGAAAGTATTTTTTTTAAACTCAAAATTACATTCAAAACTCTAGCTACAACATGCTACTAAAGAATGAAAGTATAAATTTTTGAGAAATAAATATTTTTTGTTTAACATTTTAGAAGCGATACTTTTTATATTAGGGTTAAATTTCGAGACATCATTTATTTACAATAGACAATATTTAAGCTTCGAACTTAGACACGAAGACAATGAGAGAATTTCAATTTATTCTTTTTTTATTTCAATAGCTTATTACATACAAAAATTTTAATTCTTAAAGTGGAATTAGTATTAAAGTTTTCAATAATTTATTTAAATTCTTGATAATTTACGTTAGACCACATTTCTATTGTGTTTAACTTAGTGGCGAGTGCAGCGAGCATGTCTTATTCAAAGCAAGTCATATAAGATTGCCTAATAATCTTCTGGGATCGGAGCACGTCAACAAACAATGGATTCAGCTCACTAGTTCATATTTTTTTGACAATGTAATAATAAAAACAAAATTCCAAATTTCAGAAAACTAGGAGAAATAGTTACCGAAAAAAACAATATTACAAATAAGAATTCTGAATTTAATTTATTCAGAAGCCTTTTAATTTCGTGTCTTAAAAATTCTTTAAGATAATGTGAAAAAAAATATTGTTTTCCAATTCAGATTTCAAAAGAGTATAATATTTCGAAACCAAAAATTATTAAAAAAACTAAAGATAAATAAATGCTTTTATCTTTCAGGTGTGAATTTTTAAATAATTCGAAATTCGCTACGTGATTTAGATGTATTACTGATAATAGTGTATTATTTTTGTAGTTTTAATTTTTCTTATTAATAATATTGTAATTTTTAAGGAACTGGATTTCCACAGAAAAGATAGTAATATTGACTCACAGAAACAAACAGAATCCAGATGACAAATGACCCTGATTTATTGATCACGCTTGACGTATATGGAACAGAGTAACTGTGAACGCATGAACTTATATACAATTAAATAGTAAACAGGAAATTATGCAATAGTAGCTTGTAGAAGGCAATCATGTAATTAATAAAATCTTAAATAGCATATATATATAGTTACATTTTATTTCATCTGGGAGGATAGAACTCCGAACCTCTGATTCGTAACGATGATGACTTTCACTGCTTGGCTACTCGGACACACGATACAACATCCTGTTTAGAAAACACAGTTCGATGTTTCAATTTATGGGGACAATATCCTCATTGTTTCAGTTTATGGGGCCTCTGGAACGGGATCTGGTTATGGGACCTTGATATTCTATCTTACTCTGGCTTAAATTGGTCTTAGAGGAAAATTTAATTTTCAAAGGGTTGTAATTGATGTGATGGATCATACTATGGTTTCATGCGCATCACGTTCACGATGTCCGTTGTTTTACGCTTTGTGAAAAATGCAACGTCTTCGACCTCATAGGTAACTGTCGTTCCTAACCGAATTGACTATGTTTGTGGGAGGCATCTTGTCTATAGATTTACAACGTTTAAAAACAGACAAAAACAAAATATTTATTTTGAATAAAAAACAACAACAAAAAAACAAAACAAAGCGTTCCAAAAATATTTCAAAAGCCCGTTCAACAATATTTCCAGTTTTCTCTTACATCTCCTGTCATACTCAGAGTAACCTGCATATTCTGAATAATTTTGGTGGCGCAATCTACGTGGAGTTAGTATTTGCCGCAACATTCTCCCCACTTGAGTTTTATATAGGACAAAACTCAACACAATAAATCACAAAAAATGCTAAAATTATGGCAGACATACAATTGTTATGATATATAATTTAAAGAATTTTAAAAGATAAAAATGTGTATTTAATGTCCAAAATAATAGTTAATGTTAGAGTCAATAGTTCTTCATACGTTAAAGATGAGCATCCTATATTTTTCTTAAGGTCTTTAAGGATACCAATGAGTCTTTCCCGAAATCCTCCCCACTATGAGGAGGCTGGTGGGTTGAACTTCCACCTGATTTGGCAAACTTCAAATTCTCTCAAGGGCCCGGTCAAATCAACACCAGTCACTTCAAAACCAGAAGATAATTTAGTTCGATCTTGAGGTAAAGGTGGGAATGGACCTTTTGTCCTTTACAGGTAATGCTGTCTTTAATGGCGGGGCGAATAGTTTTCATTCTTTTGATGATCCAAAATCCTTCTCTTAAAATTGCAAAGAGGATAGAAGTTCCAGCATGTTTATTTACTAAGTGTTCCTGTTCAATGAGTCGTTTGACGACTAAATGGAATTATTAAAGATCCTGTCTTGAGTTCATTGCTGCGTCTGTTGCTGAGATAATCAAATCGTCTACTCTGGAGATTTTTATCTTCTGTTATGTCATCAACTTCTTTTTGCTTTGCTTCATACAATCCAAGCTTAGTCTTGAATTCCTTAATTGCGATAAATCAGGTTTCATGTCTTCCAATTGCACTTTAATGAAATCAATTTCATTTAACAGAGCTGCTTCGGTAAATTTCTGTATTTTTTCTTCTGACAAATATGACAGTACAGTTGGATCCTCCTCTACTTCATTCAATTTAAGTTTGCACATTTTTGCATTATATGATTTTATAATATGACGTTTCTCCACTTTACTGGATTCAAACATTTTTAGCGGATTTTTATGTTCTGTTTCTGCTTGTTTTAGTTTGTGGTCTTTTTGTGTAATGCTATCCATTTCTTTTTTGAACTCGCTCTCTTTTCTTTAAATTTTACTACTTTAACATTATTCTCTTCCATTAATTGAAGAACTTCCTTCCCTTTATCTGTTTAAGTAGATTGCTGTTTTCTCAAATTATCAAGTTGCGCTTTATTTTCTTTCATTTGAATTTCAACGTTTTTAATTTTTTCTCCAATCTTCTCGTTGTAGCTTCCTTAACTTTTGCTTCTTCTACTAGGCAGTGAAGATCATCCAAATCTGGACCACTTAAGTTTCCGTTCTCTACCGTCATAAGTTCAGAGACTGTTCATTCATTAAAGACTGAACTGTTCTTTAATGACTGGCAATAATCGAATCAAGCTTCTCTTTTTCTTTTCTTTCCTCACTTTTCAATATGTTAAGCTCTGATTGAGACAGATCCATCTCTGATTTTATTTGACTAGATACATTTTTCAGTTGCACAAGTTCAGCTTCTAACTTGTCTTTCTTTTCTTGTAAGACATTGGTTTCCTGCTTTAAAGAGCCCATAGCCTCTTCCATTTTCTTATCATCTACTTCTTTTTCTTCTTCTAACTTTTTCTTTTCTGCTTGCAACTCTACTGTTTCTTGTTCATATATGCCAGATTGCTTGATCAATTTATTCAACTCATTTTTGGCATCTTCTAAGCTTTTCTCAAGTTTTTGCGCTTTTTCTTTGTATCCCGTTTTCTCCAATTTCTTAAGAGAAGATTCTAATCGCTTGAGAAGCAATTCGTAGTTATTTGGCAAATATGAGTGATCCTTTCTCCATGGCGAACTCACTTCGTATCTACCGTCCGAATCTTGTCCAACAGTATCTTGAAAACGAACCATCAATGCTTTTTGTTGATCTTCTTTAGTGTTTTGTTCAACGGGATCTTTAATGCCTAGCAGCTCCATATCCCACAAGAAAGAAACAGGTAATTCTTGAGATAACGTACTAACGACAGCCATAGTGACCCTTTGATGTTGTAACTGCGGGACCCTTCCCATTAATGTCCAACCCAGTTTAGTCTCCATGGCGACTAACCCAAATTTCAATTGTTCCTTTTCGCCAGTAAAAAGTTTACCTACAACGTAAGCTCCTAAAAGTACTTCAATAGGTTCTAAACTGTTTTGAAAGTCAGTTACAAACATTTTCTTTCGTTTCAACTCACTCATCCAGGGTCCATACTTAATGCTGGCTGTATCTTGACAAATTATATCCTGATCCAGAGCATCTAAATTGCAACTATATCTACCGTCGAGACTATCTGGATAAATTTTATAACACCTAGGCCGTTGTGTCTCGGTTTTCTTACCTCCAAATAATGAATGTGAAAACTCTTCTTCTCTCTGTAAATCAAACCCCAATTCTTCTGCAGTAGATTTTTTAATGCACGACTTCTGAGAGCCTGTATCTAAAATAATTCTAGCCTTACGTTGAGCCCTTTTCCCTTTAATCATCACCACAAGAGTTTGCAAAAGGGTCCACAACATTTTTTCAATAATTTTTCAGACAAACCAACCTTTCGAACATGTATAAAAATCCAAACAAGTTCTCCTGGTATATAAGACCGGTTGGAGATTTGCATTGTGTCTTGTCGTGTGTAAAGAGTGTACGCAAAACGAGCAAGTTGTTTAGCTTCTTCTTCTTTACAAACAAGGTGGGGGACATTACTAGTCTTAAGCCCAAGTTAATGAAGAAACATAGTGTCTATAGTTATTTCAGCTTCATAACCATGGAGAAGGTAAAATGGCGTGAAACTAGTCTTCCAACTTCCAATGAGGTGCACTGGGTTCGAATTCCAGCGATGGCTGGTCGATACGAATTCTGCATCCGATTTGTACCCAACACAGTGCTGATGTAAAATATCCTCAGTGATAGAGTGAGTTAGAGTCTCCTTGCCGTTAGGCTAACCATGGGAGGTTTTCGTGGTTTTCCTCTCCATGTACCATAAATGCGAGTTGGTTCCAAAATGCAATTTTCTTTCAATAATTAATCCAGGAGTTTCCTTGTGTTCAGGATTGGGTTTAGAAATACAAGGCTACGGAGTTGAAAATCCAAAACTCATTCAGCTGTTCAAAGACTGTTATAAAATAAAAATATTATAAAATATTTCTGTTAGACCATTTGTCTGAGAATGGTAGGCTGTGGTAGTACGATGTTTGACATCGGCCATTAAGTAGAAGGGGTGCGATTGTTCTTGTTTTTCAGTGGCCAAGTATTCGCTACACAAATATGTCACACCCGTTTTTAGGGCGAACCCATTCATACATCCATTCATTCGTCCACGGATCGTAATTTTGACTCGAAAAAGAGAGCGATCGATCTCCAATTAAGTAGCCGCAAACGTATCGATTTTTTACGGAAACATTTAGGATTTCGTGCCCCGACAGATTTAACTTGCACCAGTTACCATTTACTACACGGGAAGTATTCGGCTGGCTGGATTCGAGTTCTAGTTCTCACAAACGTTAGTCCAGCGCCCTACCAACCAGGCTATCCCGGGCATATTCATGTATATATTCCTTGAATAAAATTTTGGCAATCTTAATTAGGAACAAACTGGCATAAAATTTTTTTTATCCTTGTTAGTCCAAAAACAGATCGAAAGCGATTCAGATGCAGCGTGAGCTCAATTTATGCAATCCATTCAGTGGATATACAGATCTTTTTTTTATTTTTTAATCTTCTTAATCTGAATCTTGGAGACAAAAAACATATGTTTAAAGAACAAACTGGCATTCACCCTCATGAAGAATTATTTTAAGTGAAACTAATCAGTATCTGCTCAAAAGGAAGGTGAAAACCATGAAAACCATTCGTGATTAGCCCGATGCCACTGAAGCTGTAATATGCTTCTACTTAAATATAATTTAAATCAGCAAGGCAATCTCTGCTAATAAGGAGCATATTGTTGATGAGCTTCTTCTTATTTACAATTCAAAAATAATAATCCGAAAAATAGAAAACTGTCTTCATATCTCTCAATTTTGAGCATGGTTTTACGAAGTTTATCACTATCGATTTATTGATAATTTAGTTTTATTTCAAAAAGTTAAACACGAAATAATAAAAAAAAAGAAATGAAAAAGTTATCCAAGCACAAAATAGTATTTAATATTAAGGACACTTTGCTTAGAAGAGAAATACATTTTTTACTAGTAACCCTGAAACACAAATTACGGCGAACCATAAACAAAAAAAATTTATGAAGCTGTTTAAAGTTCTTTTTTTATTATCGACTTGTTGAAAAAACATAAATTCCTCCTTAATGTATGGCAGCAGTTGTTTCAAGTTTTTCATTTTCACGAATTTTTTTCTCCCTCCTTCTTAGCTTTCGATGCCAAGCAAGAGATTTCCTAGGGTTGTTTATTGACTATTTGCTGCCAAGTCACTTAGCCGGTTCTTCCACCCGATGAATACTCAAATATTGCCCCTTAGCTTGTTCTTCCACAGAGTATCTTAGAAATGAATACATTTTTATGATTAGATTTAAATGAATATTTAATAAAATGCCACTTAGTCGGTTCTTGCGCTGTGCCCTTTATCTGTTGGTGACAGTTGCAAGTTAAATTTGTTGGGGTCACAAAATTCTCCAGGTTCCAATAACAAATCATTACCTTTGAGAGTACTGAATTGGAGATTGATCGCTATATGGTTCAGGTCAAAATTACGATCTGTGGATGAATGGTGTATGATTGGGTCCTCCCTGTAAAACGGGCAAAGACGTATATGTGGCTGAAGTCGCATTCTTGACCATAGGAGGCGTCACTGTATCAACATATATCCATTAATTATATAAATTTTTTTACTTCACACTTCTGTCTTATTAAGCCTAATTCGAATTTGTTTTAATGCACTCCCCGTGCTGCACTGCATGCAAATTAATTTTATTTTAGGAATTGTGGCGTGTATGCATGTTAAATTAAATGCTGTACATTTTATCATAAAGTACTAATACTGAGTTATAACTGCAATTTATATTATTACTATTACAATCAAAGTATTACTTATCACGATTAATGATTATCAATACTTTACTCCAAGGAAGTGCAATGGATCAATCCTGGTGTTTCAATATGCCAATGGTGTTTGATTACACCAATATTTATTCATAGAGTTTAACTATATTTCAAAATAAAGTAGTTACCATCATTTTTGTATTGTAAGATACGCATTAAAAGTGGAGCAGGCCGGGATCGCCTGGTCGGTAGGGCGCTGGGCCCATGTCCGAGAGTTCGTGGGTTTGAACCCAGCCGGCCGAAGACTCTGTAACGTGTAGTAAAAGACGTGTAGTGAAGACGTGTAGTAAAGTGACTGATGCACGTTAAATCTGTCGAGTCGCAAAAGTCCTCCATGTTCCCTTAACCGATCAATACCTCTGGGGGCACTGAATAGGAGATCGATCGTTCTCTGATTCAGGAAAAAATTATGATCTGTGGATGAATGAATGGATGCATGAATGGGTCCGCCTTATAAACAGGTGTGACGTATGATGCGGCGAGGTTGAATTCTTGGCCATAGATAGCGCCATTGAAAAACAAGAATCGCACACTTTGTCTTAAATTTATTCGGTTTCACCACGCAGGCTTGTCAGTGTGGCAAGTGGCATTAGAACCAACCAACCAAAAGTGGAGCAATATGTATATGAATCGCAAAAAATTTTTTTTGTCAGACACAAAAATTGCTTCTCGCTTTTTCGGATGGACACTCGTCAAAAAGATTTGAAAAATGCAGTACCGCTACCATTTGCACTTCGGAAAGAAAAAAATTTTAACAGCCTAACATAACATATAATATACAATTTTTTTTTTCTCAATATTTTCACTTATTCTAAAATAAAACACTAAAAATCTCTTTAACTCTAAAAGAAAAAAAAACCTCTTAACTTTTGAAACAAGACAAATAGTTTCAAAAACTTACTTTTTCAAGCTTATGATATATGAACACTAATCTTACTAACAAAGCAGATATTTTATTCTCTGAATTCAATGTACATTATTAAATCAACAGAATTTTTTCCAAAACGAGAAAGCAGAGAAAAAAAAAACTTCTGTCAATGAATCTCACATCACGTAACGGCCATTATTTTTTTCTTCTTTAACATGATTTTTGTGCTTTCTGTCTTTTTCTTAATCAGACAAAAACTCTCTTTATTTTATTTATCAAGCTTAAAGACCTCAAAGTAGACTGTTTTTCTTTAGCGGTTTGACTGCTGAGCAAATAATGATTCCTTCTGCCGAGTTCTTTCGGAGAACTATACAATAAGTTGACAATGAGGAAGTTTCGGTTCAATATTGTATTATCGAAACGTCACGTTCAAAGAATTTTTATTTTCTCTTATTCAATCCAAACTAAAATTCTCTCAGCAAACATTTTACTGTTACAGAAAATAAAAAGACAGCAAAGTGAATGTGCAATCATTTTCAGTATGCATAAATACAATTCATCATTTGTTTACTGGCATTGTTAAAATGCCTCATTTAATGTGCCTTTTTTATTTTGAGCGATATAGCGTAGCAGGGTGCGTTGCCAAATTTTTTAACAAAAATAAGCACCTTTTAAGCACGTTTCAAGCACTCAAAACGTGTTTTTAAAAATTTTAAGAAATATCATAATTCGACAGGGTTGGTAAGTTTTTGACAATTCATGGTTTTAACCGGTTTTATTAGCTTGCCGGTCACGATGGCACGTTACCAGTGATGAAATTAACAAGAAAAGTAAAATTTTCTTTCACTATCAGAAAAAAAAAATTTGACAATTTTAGTTGGTCCCCGTACTCAGCAAAAATTTGAGAGATTTTTCGGTTCAATTCCAGAGGGCGGAAAATGGATTTCTGGAATTGAGAATCTCTTGCAAAATGCAGCAGAGTTGCACATGAGAGGGCAAAATTCCTTCCCACTGAATCCCGCTCAGTATACGCACATGCGGACCCGTAAGTATTTCATCAAATATGAAAAAACGAATGTTGTTTTCGTACGCTACGGACCGACGGTACGCCGAAATAGGTTGGGATTGAAATAATTGTAAAAACGTTCAACAGGACAATGTTTTTTTGTATAATTCATGGCGAAAATCAACATGGTTATGAAAAAATATCGCATTTTAGAAAAGAGAAAATTAAGCACTTTTTAAAAGCACTCATAGAAAAGAGCACCTTTAAGGACTTTTAAAAACAAAAATCGAAAATAAGCACCTTTAATCAATTTTTGAAAATGTTACGCATCCTGCACAGTTATTTGAAGTTTTGTACAGTTACTTTTAAATGTGCGTTTTTGTATATAACAAGGTAATAACTTATCTATATACAATTACCAATACATATTTTGTACATATTAACAATTTAACATATTTTAAAAAATGCCGATCTATAGTCCAAAAATGCCGTATTGCTGAACATTATTAAAAGTTAAAAAGAATAATTCATAAATCTGAATTTTCTCAAAAATTTCACTTCAGTATATGTATTAATGCGTAAACAATATGCAGCAACACTTTTAAGTATATACACTTTGTAAGAAAGATTGTGTAGTTTCTGATATACATTGTGTACGTTTTGAGTGCTCATTTTAACTCCTAATTAATAAAGGTATTTAAAAAATAATATTTACTGAACAACGCATTGAAAATGCCTTATAACTGTAAATTATTAACACTTAAAAGAAATATTTCATGAATTTGAATTTTCTTAAAATGATCACCTCAGTGTATATAATAATGCATAAACAGTATGTAGCGAAACTTTTAAGATTGTGTAGTGTCTGAGAAAGATTGCGTACTTTCTGAGAGAGATTGTAAACTTTCTGAGAAAGATTGCTAATTTTCTGAGAAAAATTGCATTCTTTCTAAAAAATATTTTATATTTTCTGAGAAAGATTGGGTTTTTTTCAAGAAAGATAGTGTACTTTTTGAGAAATATTTCACATTTTCTGAGGAAGATTGCATACGCTCTGAGAAAGATTGTGTATTTTCCAAGAAAGATGGCATACTTTCTTCGAAATATAGTATAATTTCTGAAAAAGATTGCGTAATTTCTGAGTAAGATAGTATACTTTCTGTGAAAGACCACATACTCTTTGAGAAAGATTGCTTACTTTTCAGGAAAGATTGTCTATTTTCTGAGAAAGAGTGCATATTTTCTAAAAAGATTGTTGAGAAGAAAAAAGTACACGGCGTATGAAATGCTGATAAACGACGTACGAAACGTTGAGAAACGACGTACGAGGTTGAAAAAACGCGTATTTTACTGTAAGCAATGTACTTTTTTGCATCTTAAAATATAAAGTTAATTGATTTCCTTTGGTTTAAATAAACAAAACAAAACATTGTTAGAAAGGTCTTCAAATGAATATTTCAAGCATGCAAATATTGGGGATACAAACTCTTCTTGAAACATAGTCTCTTGCATATTAATTTTCAATGATTTTTATACCATGATAAAAGATTATTGTGTTCCCAATAAAATCTCAGGAAATTTCATAAACTTTTCTAGTAACGTTAATTCAATGGAGTTACAGCAGCAACTCTCGCAGAAAAGTTTGTGCAATTCCAGTTTCTAAGCGAGTTTTTAGTAAAACTATAAGTAAAATTTATTTTTCTTAAAAACAATTTTGAAAATATTTTTATTTTCTTATCTTTTTGTAAAATATCTTTAGCAACTTGCTGCCATTTTCACTACTGGTCTTTTTGTACATTTTTACAGTAATATATCATACCCTAGTTTTTTGCAGTAATATTTATCTAATTTCAGTGATTTTATAGTAAATATTACTAAAACATCAAATTCTATATTCTGTATAATTTTACTGTAAAAAGTACCATCACTCAGGGTGATAGTATTTTTAACTGTAATTGGATCTGGAATTTTTGGCAGTGAATATGATCTAACAAATAGTTCAACTTAAGCAAAGATCGAAATGACAATTTTTATTTTTATTAATTTATTGTTTGTTATTTAATGTAAATATCGTAAGCTAAAATTTATTAAAACATATTGCGAAGTTAATTTTTTTTATTATTAAGGAATGCATTTTGCATATCTAGTAAATATTAACTTAACTATTGCATTATTAATTCAATCATTAGTTCTAGTTAAAGTTATAATCCATATTACGTAACGATCAAAATGATAATAGTTTTCATGTCTATTAATTTATTGGTAGTGTTAATTTCGCATGCTAAAATTTAATAAAAATTATTGTAGAGTTAATTTTTCAATTAAGGAATGCATTTTGCATAGCTATCAAATATTAATTTAAGTTTTATATTATAAATTTTTAGGTCTTTTAAAAATTTTAGTCCAAATTGTGCAATGATCAAAATTAGGACAATTTTTATATCTATTAGTTTATCGTTTGCGTTAATTTCGCTCGATAAAATTTATATAATATATAAATTTTATCGTTATTATATTATATTATTATTATATTATAAAAATATTTGAGTATTAGTTTTCTAATTAGCAATGTACTTAGCAAAACTGGATATTATATTTGAATATTTACAATATTTTCAAATATTAAAAATCAATTAAAATATTTCTACCAAATAAAGTATATTTTTGAGTCACTAACAAAAATTCTGATATACTTATGTTGCTCAATTTAGCAATGAAAGGTGTTTTCAACCTTTTTTTAAGAAATGAATAAAGAAAAAACTAAATTTTTTATGAAGTTTTCATGGATTTGCTGTAGTAAAATCTCAAGGGAAATCAATTGCAGGTATTTTCGTTGTTGTAAAAGGATGGAATCTGAGTTATTCTTTTAAAACAATCTGCCTGTTTGAAAGATTCATTTTTTTTAAATAAAAAATTTTATATCTATTTTACTACGTTTTAACATCGGAGAAATATTAGGACTGTTTTTATTTTTGCTATAGTTTGAACACATTTCAACCAGATACACGTTAGAATTTTTTAGGTTGATAGAAAGAAGTTTTTTACCTTAAAAAATAATTGTATATAAATTGTACGAAGCTAAGAAACTTAGTTTCACTGCTAAATTGTCGAAATAAAACCTTGTGTTTAAAATATATCTAGTAGAATAAATAGTGTATTTTGCGAAAATTTCACAATATAGTTTTTTTAAAAATTACACAACGTTTATTTATTTGATTCTTAAATATATTTTGGCAACGCTCAGACATTTATTTCATTTTTAAATTTCATAAATGGCTAAGCAGATTTTACCATCAGCTTTTTACCTCCATTGACACTCTATTATTGTTGCTTTTCGATTATTTTTGTTGATAATAATCAGATTTATAAATATCAACAGGTTTCTAAGCTTTATAAATATCTATAGATTCAGCAGATTTATCTAAATCATCAGATTTAAAAATAAAACTTAAGAATTATTTAGTTTAAATATTCCAACAGTATTTACAGTATCCATACAGATATAATTCCCGAAACTAAGGTGATAAAGTTTAAACCTTATCTGCCCCCTCGGTTAACATTACAACTTCATCAACAAACTCGATATTTAATTTTTCATTTCATCTTTAGTTTTAAAATAAATCAGAATTGTTAATGACTTTTCGCTAATATATTATTTAGCAGCAGTAGAAAAAGTTTATTCCTAGTATTTCTCTTTGATTTTTCTTTTTTAATTGCATAAGTTTACTGCACATAGTTTAACATAAAATATGCATTAAAAATGAATATAGGTTATCAATAGCCAAATATAACTTAGTTGCTGCATACAAATGAGGTTAAATTTTTAAAAAAATATTTTCAACCCCCTTATTTTGTCACAAAGTATCGCACTACACATGTCAAGCTATATTACATAAACATATACTTCCATTTCATTGATAAAGCACTACATTATAGATCACATTTCAAATTTTATTTCTAAACTTAAACATTCCGTTATAATGATATTTATGATCACAACAATAATAATTACATGTGTATGTGTTTTTTAATGAAAAAGAGGAAAATATCTAAAAAATAATTTTTCTTACCTAATTTCAAATGCTTTTATTTTCAAAAAAAAATATTTCGGTGACTCTTCTTGTTAACCTCTCGCTCAACGTAGGAACAAACTCATAATTTCATACACTCGCACTTTAAGCGTGCAATCATTTGTGGAAGGTCCCTTATTTATTATTTAATGATTCTAAAACTGTAATTCTGAATGTTTACGATGCTTAATTAGGTAATTCTATCGCATTATTTAAAATTGAAGGAACATTACCTGTATTCTTAAGTCATTAATTTTGTGTAGGATTGCCGCAATTTTTAATTTTCCTTTTCATTCAGAAAAAAACAAAATTTACAAAATAAGTTAAGTACAAACATAATAGCTAAAATACTTTATATTTAAAATGTAAAGAGACTACCTGCTGCAGTACATTACTTGCAGTAAATATGCGATGTGATTTTTCAAATTTCATGTACTTTTTCCCAGAAAGTACACAATCTGTCTCAGCAAGTATACAATCTTTCTCAAAGTATACAAATTTTCGAGGAAAGTATGCAATTTTTCTCAGAAAGTATATCATATTTCTCAGATATCTTCATCGAATGAATTTTAAGCATCTCTTTATTCAAAATTGGCCAGAATAAAAAAGACCCCATTAAATAAGAAATAAGCAATGAATACACCTAAAAAACTTTTGCAGCTTTTTATTTATGTTGATGGCATCAAAAAATTTTAAGGTATTTTTTGTTAATTTAAATATCCCATCATACGAATTTTTTATTCAATAATAATGCACTGATTTTAGTGAAAAACAGTTTTAATACATTATCCTTTAGATTATGCAGTGATAAACTAAATATTTTCTTTTTTTCAATAGTCTAACTTTGGAATTAGCTTATATTTCATGAAAATATAGTAAACAAATTTAATTTCAAATGATGGTAATAATCATTAAAATAACGATCTTATCTGAATCCCAGGCTTATACTGTTTTTTATTTCTTTGCAATTCATAATAACTCAAAACTCGATTTCAACAAAACTTCAAGCTGTAATTAATTAGATTTTTTTAGTACTTTAACTCATAAATGCGAATAAAGTTGTAACGACCGGTGTCGTTAGCTTTCAGAAATAACAAACAAAAAACCTCTTGAGCTATATTTTAATTAGTCGCAAGATATTTTCCAATTTTCAAGAACAATATTAGTTAAAAACCTGTAATAGTTTCTTTAGAAAGCTATTTTAAGTGTTTTAAACTGTATATATATATATATATATATATATATATATATATATATATATATATATATATATATATATATATATATATATATATATATATATATATATATATATATATATATATATATATATATATATATATATATATATTTAAAATTTATATTGATATGGTTGAAGGTATATCAGTATAATCAAATGTAAATCAAGAATACATGTAAAAGTATAAACTATTAGTTTATACGTGAAATTATACATAAATAACGATTACAATTAAAAGTTTAATCGTAATATACTTTTACGTTAATTTTATACATGATTATTTAGCTGGCGTAACATAAAAATGTGTCTTACTAAGTTAAAAACCTGTAATAGAAAACTTTTACTTAAGCTAAGTAAAAGTTTTAAATTAAATTAGCATTTTTTAAAGAAACTTTTCGAAAAAAATTTTAAAATTTTCCAGTTTAATGAGTTTTTAAATAATAGAGATACACTGGCCAAGGCTGAATTAAATTGTTAAGTAGAATAAATTAATCAATTGCGATTTGGGTCATTTTTATTGGAAGATTCATATTCACATCCCAATATAAATTTAATCCTATTGGTTGCTATTTGTAACTGATTGATCATTGGTAGATTCCAGGTGACCGGTATGTGAAATGACGTCAGCTATATAGAATATATAGAAGGACATCTCTCTATATAAGGAAATCTCTCTATATAGATTATATGCAAAGTTATAGGCAAGTCAAGATTATAAGTAAACGAATAATCATGATATGCATTTACGCGTGTTTCAAATACGAATTAGCTGCACTTTATTTAGCTGACATTGTGTAAACATGTATTCATTATTAAACTGTGCATGTTCGCGCATGTGCGAATGCCGCGCCACCCCTTTGAGAGAGACTTTTATATACCTTGAGAACTTCGTAGTCCTTGAGTCTTTAAAAATAAAGTGTTCTACAGTCCAGTGCAAACCAGTGTTGTTATTTACCAAAAATACATTTTGAGCTATCGATTAAAGTGATCACAAACAGTGCATATGTTTTAGCTTAAATTATTATTTTTTGAACAAGTTATTCTTTAAAAAAATTAACATTCTCTACTTTTATGAATTATTAGTTAGATATAGATTAGTTAGATATAGATTATATGCAAAATTATGGGTACGTTAGGATTATACTTAAACGAATAATCGTGATATGCATTTACTCGTGTTTCAAAGATAGATTAGCTGCTCTTGATTGACATAGTACAAACATGTATTCACTATTAAACTGTGTATATGTTATAACTTAATTTATTATATCTTGAACAAATTCTTTTTAAAAAAATTGTACATTTTACACTTTTATAAGTTTTCTAATTAGACTTAGATTTTATGCCAAATTACTGGTACGTTAGGATTATACGAAAACTTATAATAGTAATATGCATATACATGTGTTTCAAAGACAGATTAGCTATATTTTATTTAGCTGGCATTGTATAAACATGTACTCACTATTAAACTGTGCATATGTTTTAGGTTAAATTACATTTTTTGAACAAGTTCTTGTTCAAAAAAATTAACATTCTCTATTTTTATGAGTCTTTAATTTAGATATAGATTATATGCAAAATTGTGGGTACGTTAGGATTTTACGTAAACGTATAATCGTGTTATGCTTTACGCGCTTTTCAAAGACGAATTAGGCGCATTTTATTTAGCTGATATAGTATAAACATCTGTCCTCTATGAAACTGTGTAAATGTTTTAGCTCAAATTGTTATGTTTTGGAAAAAATTAAGAAAAATAAAAGTAACTTGTTTTAATGAATTTTCAAGTTACACATTGATAACTTCATCATTAAAAGTAATATATTGTATTCAATTATTTAGAGAAAATAAATTAAAACTATATTTTGATATTTTACTGTTTAAAGTTTTAGCTAAATCAAGGAATAAATTTAGTGCTTAAAAAGCAGTTTTTAAATCTAAGAGTTTGAAAGCGTATTGAAAAGATCTATTTTTTCATTTATCTTTAAGGTTAAAATTACCTTAAACACTAAATCAGTAATTAAAAGTTCAACTTATGCAGATTCGTGAAAAATAAGTGATACAATGAAGGAATTTTAAGTTTAAAGTTAAATACCGGTGGAATGGGTTTTTTCTTTGTATAAAAATAGCTAATTCATGAATTATAAGCTAATAAATAAGGATGTTTTTTTCTTTGCTTTGGAGGTTTTATTTAACAAGATTGCTTTGAGTGCTTCTTAGTCTTACAAAGCTGTGGATGTCAAGGACAGTATATTTTTAGAAATAAACCACGTAATCTCCAATTAGCGTAAAGCTTACATAAAATCTTATGGTATTAACTGATGCCCTACCCGATGAAACAAAAAAGTAATCATGTATCACCTGATTTGATATTAAATATTCTTATCGATAATTATTACATAGATAACTATGCATAAAGAATATAAGGATGGTGTCACAGTTTTCGATTGGTGGTTGGAATAACATTATAAAATTCACTTTTTTCACATTAATAATTAATTTTTCATCGTCTTTAGCACAAATTTAAGGAAAGCTATAAAAGTTATTGTTTTTGGTGAAATACTTTTGTATCTCAAATTTAAAAGTGTGACCCGCAATATGAATTTTTCTTAAATAAATAATTAAAATTTCTTATTCATCTCCCGTTTTGATAAATTTCTAAATTAGAAGCTAAAAAATAAGATAGTTGTTTCTTCATTATAACGTAATTGAAATAGCCTTATTAAGCTGTATTTTTAGTTAGGATTATTTTAATCAGTTGTTTCAACTTATTTTTACAATTATTATTTTTTGGTCTAATTTAAATTAATATGCTATTATAAATTACCGTTAAAAGGATTCATTAAAGGATTTAGGACATAACGATCAGCTTCATACACAATGTGATGCAAGCTCAAATTGTATTTATTAGATCTGTCTTTTTGGTAAGCAAAAGCATTAAATTATAATTGTGACTTCACCAATTTGTTTTATAACAGTATACCTTTAATTTTAAATCTTGTTTAAAAAAAATATGGATTATAAAGTTAAGTCATATATGTTCATTAATAGATCTTAAAAGAATCATAAGGAAAATAGAATCATATTAAATATTTTAAACTTGTTCGCACGTTCATATTTCGGTAATTTCATAGATGTATTACTGTGAATAACCGAAATTGGTGGTTGTTGACTTCCACCAGTGAATGTTGACAATCATATCGTGGCTTTGGTAAATGTCCGAAATATATTCTAGCTCTATTTAAGTGCCACTGCCGGGTATGCACTACACTAATGCTTTTTTACGGGTCAGTGCCACTGCCCGGTATACATTTGCCCAGTATGCCCTACATCAATGTTTTTTAAAGGTCAAGTACCACTGTCCAGTATGCATTTAACCATTACTCCGAGTACTGATGTTTCTATCCTCAACAGATAATAAAATATCGAATAAATATAATAATATCAACGAATGAATCAAATCGGAAATAACAAATATTTCGGACATTCACCAAAGCGACAATGTGATTGTTGACATTCACCAGTAAAAGTTGACATTCTCTTGATTTCGGTCATTCACGGTAACAGATACATGCTTAGCAGCAATACACCCTCTGGTCCTGGACAGGTGCTCGTGACAGAGACTCCAGGCCTCAACAATAGCGCATGTTTGCAACTCTCGTCACAAGACTTGCTCTTAAGTTGAGAACTTTTTGTTCGAGGTTAAATGATTCTGATAAAAGTACCATTCCTTCATTTTTAAATTGACCCTCTTTTGCAAATTTTTATACTTTGTAATGAAAAAAAAATTGTAGCTATAACATTGGTATAACAAGCCAGATACCATTAATTTGATAAAGCTACAAACAATGAAATGAGCATTCCACGCCATCTGATGGCATGAAAACTCTCCACCTAAACATTCTACTATACCAAACCTACAGGCACTCGCAGAAAAAGGGAAGCCAGTCTTGAGGTTATATCACCACCACTGTAATAGTGCTGACAAAAACTGGATAACACTTGCATGTAGATGAAACACTTTTCTGAAAAAAAAAGGGTCCACACCGGGTTGTCAAGTCAATAAAGCAGAATCATACGAAACGTATTCATATAAAAATATTCCACACTGTCCATACAAATAATTCATAACACCACAAACTCAAATAATATTTATCAAACAGGCCAGATCAGATTTGATGTTATTTAAAGATAAGTGATCTAAAAAAACAATAGGTATCATTGTGTTAGAATGTACAATGAAGAAACATTATATTATGTAAGCGTTCTTGAATAATTGCATTATTTATGTTCTCAGATATTTTTGTTCTACTTCATACTTTTTAAAATGTATTTATTATCTTGATTTAAAGACTATAAAAGAGCACCTCATACTCAAGCAATACGTATCAAACTGATGGGATCGGATTTGCAATTTAATAAAGATATATTATCTAAGATACAACAGATTTATTTGTGTTTCTATATTCGATAAAAAAAATGACGATATATGCGGACAAGGACAATATATTACATTATTTGCATGTATAGACGTTGATGTTCGACTTCATTAAGATAATTTACTGTTAAACGTGTATTTACTGCCTTGCTTTTTAAATCATACTATCATATATCCTTAAAAAATACGTAAATTCGAAAGGAGTGTTTTGAATCTAACAAATTGAGGAAAACATTTAATTAATATCTATATTGGTAAGTAGAGGAATTGAATGAAAGGTTGTTCAGTGTTGAATTTTAGAATCGGTACTTTTAACCACAATAGGGTGCAAGTTTGCTGCAACCTTAAAAAGCAGTAAAATTGAACCATCAAGTTGAATAACTATGACAATATTACACCTGCCACCTTTCGCGCTTTTCAAAAAAGTGTTTACTTAGTGGTAGGGAAAAGCCAATCAAAGTAAGATTGTATGCTGGTGGTTCTTTAAGATTTAGCCAATACTTAAAGCACACTTTTAGAGAACTAGTAAGCCTACCATATATATATATATATATATATATATATATATATATATATATATATATATATATATATATATATATATATATATATATATATATATATATATATATATATATATATATATATATATATATGTAATGGTAGTCAAAATCCTTTAAAACCGTATTTTTTGAGGAAGAATAAAATGTGATTGCCACGTCGGCCAAGTGGCCGAGCGATTTTTGTGTGCCTGACTGCAAAGCCAATGGTGCGGGTTCGAATCCCGCAAGTCCAATAATAAGGCATGGATGTTTCATTTCACTTTGTTCGTTTTCTCTGTTGTTGTGTGAATGTGTCCCACTCTATGAACGGGTATCCCCCCTTGAGGCGTGTAAATGTGGCCCACAAAGAAACATGGAACAGCAACACTGTCGGCATCTCCTGATTCAAAGAATGAAGGTTCAGTGCCAGCCATTAAAAAATGACACTAGATTAAATGTAAAATTAAATTCTCCGGAAATGACTGGTTAGCAATATGATGACAACTTAGCAAAAAACAACTTAGTACGTGTTAAAGCTACATCAGAATGGGATACCTGCAAGTGACACAGTGTAGGTATCTCAATCCTAAATGGTTGTGGAAAAGTGGCATTTGTTTACGTTGGCAAATGTTCTTTCCATTTTATTTCGAGTACGCTAAGCCTAAGCCTGTCAAATACTGATTCTCTTAAGTGACACATTCTAAATTCTTTCCCAAAGATTCTTTCTTAAAGATTTCATTTCTTCCACTATGCACAGAAGAGCCATTACATTATGACCACCCTCCATCTATAACAATGGGGTCGCCCAGGTTTTCATGGTTTCTCGCCCAGGAACAATGTTTTCATGGGGCACATTAGGACCCATAATACGAGGCGAGGCAGGCGAGGTTTCATGACAACAGTTTTTCCTGCGGGGAATGGTGTTTATCAACAGAATAATGCACCATGTCATAAGGGTCGAATCGTCGAGGAACATTCCAGTGACTTTCACGTCATCTCATGACTCCCAAACTCACCTGACCTCAATCCAATAGAGCCTTTGTGGTCCCACTTGGAAAACCAAATTCGTGCTGCCTCGCTACCCCCTCGCAATGTGAGGGAATTGTGGGACCAGTTGGTGAGGGCTTGGTACCAGATACCTCAGACTACCTATCAGCACCTTGTGGAATCAATGCCGCTGCGGGTGCTAGCAGTTTTGAGGGCTAAAGGTGGTCCTACATGTTATTAGCAGGGTGGTCATAATGTAATGACTCTTCGGTGTATATTTACTCAGACACTTAACACAAAGACAGGCACGAAGCCACGTGGAACATAAACAATCTAATTAGGCATCGAAGTACATAAAACAAAAATATAATAAATCTAAGTTAAGTAAAAGAAGTAGGCGAAAAAGAATTATATTTCAACTAATTCGATGTGCGATACGGCTCTGTATTTAATTAAATTATCGTTAATTAAATTACTAACTTATGTAGAGAAACTTAGCTCAACTTGAATATTCCATTTTTCAGATTAAGATTAGCTGGCGCTGATGTCATAGGTCACATGTGTGGACATGTAATGTCCTCTTCTTGAAGTGCAAGTATCCAGTAGTAAGAAATTATGTTTTACTCCACTCTTGCATTGTCTTTCAACAGTGTTTTTAAACGTATTCGCTTCACAGTATACTTGAGACAAAGTTAAATATTTAAAAATATGTACCATCTTGATGCTGTTGTTGCTGTTCATTTACGTCGCACTAGAGCTGCGCAATGGGCTATTGGCGACGGTCTGGGAAGCATCCCTGAGGATGATCCGAAGACATGCCATCACAATTTTGATCCTCTACAGAGGGGATGGCACCCCCGCTTTGGTAGCCCGACGACCATCTTGAATTATCTGATCTTTGAAGCAGACAAATAACTTAAACTTTAAAAAATTATAAAAACTTTTTAAAAAATCACCAAATTGGTGAAATAATTTTCCTCCCGATAAAAATTATCAAATTCAATGAATGATGTTTACATTTTACAAATTTTTATGATACCAAATAATGTGGCATTGTATAAACGTTTTAAATATTTTAAGAAAAATAGATTATTCACACTTTGCATTTTCACAAAGCTGTGTCTTTTTATTATTTATAGCGTTTTGAGCCATTTTCAGAATTTTTATGAAGGTCGTTGGCTAAAGATAAGCTTAATTCAACCTAACAGTCATTAATAACTGTTACAAACTCACAGCAGTTATGAAAATAGCATATTATTCACAAAAAAGCGTTATTGTAGCATTTAAAAATCAGCTTTGAATCTTTTTTTAAGAAAAGCTTCTTTGAGTTAAGATGACTGTTCCGAAAAGTTCCATTACAATTTAGTCCAGCAAAGAAAAAAATAATAATTTTGAAATAGCAAAAAATCTCCCGATTCAAACAACTTCCTTGTTTTAAATATGTACTTAAAAATCTAACTTTCAGCATATTTCACTCGAGTTTTAATGACTGCCATTTCCAGCCTTATTGTTTGATATACTTTGAAGCAAAAACTTCAAAAGTGATTATTTTCTTTAAAAAAAAAGTTTTCTTCTTAAAGGCTTAATCTTCCTGCCAGTTTATGCTTAACCGCAAAAAAAGAAGAAAAAATTGAGCTTATAGCAAAATGCTGAGTAAATAGTTTTCCTTTTAAGGAATAAAAAATAGTTCTTTAACATCAAAGAGATTTATTTCTTAATCAGTTTCTTTTCTTTTTTCGGAATTTTCAGTTTTAAAGAATATTTAAAATTTAATTTATTTTTAAAATGAAGCTTACCGAGTTGGGAAATTCTAAGAAATGATAAGAAAAAAATAGCTGAAAAGTAATATACAATTCCATGAAATGGACAGTTTGTAAAAATATTTAAGTGTTCAAATTTTTCTCTGCAAAATATTTTTCTAAATTGTTTATTTTAAATTTATTTGCACAATAATTTAACCGACATATACAATAATGGAGGTTAGAGAAGACCATGAATATAGAAATAGTACCACGGGGAAAAAAAAGCTCAAATTCAGTAACACCGCGAATGGATTATATAGTAGAATGTCTCTGATAATACCATATAATACGTAAAACATGTTTTTTTTTCGAACTAAACACACAGAAAAATTGTATTTTGTTAAAAGTTTAATAAATGAAATGCATTTAATTAATTACGAGAGTTATTTCAAAATTGTGCAAACAAAGGTCTTCCAGTTATCATGTATATCGCAATAAAATGACTAAGGTAGTGTATGTATTAGATACAATATGTATAAATATATGTATTAATATAATATTTAAGCAAACAGCAAAATTTTTTAATTTTTCCGAAATATTTTTTTTAATAAATTTCAGCTAAAAACTTATTTTACTGTTGAACACTCAATTGATTCTGAAAATATAACACTAGTGCCATATAATATATCTTTCACACATATCTTTCATCTATCTTATCTATCTTTTATCTGTCCTTTTTTATATATGTTCTTAAGCATCCCTATACCCTTTCAAAGCAGGCCTCAAAAAACTATTAGTGTTACTTCATTTTCTATTTCTTTTTAAATAGAATGCATGGAAACACCATTGCATTTCGGAAATTCTCATGAAAATAATAAACGTAAGCAATATCGATAAACCAAATTATTTCTGAGCTCTAATCTTTTTCGTATTCGATTTTTTTATTCGCTGCTGAAAATAGTTCGCACATAAATATTATTCTCTTTACAAGGACGAAAAAAATATGAAGTATAGCGCTATCGATTAGCGAAAATAGAGCATAGTTTACGTAAATAAACATTCCGTTTCCCAATTAAAAATTAAAGGTTATTTATAAAAATTAAAAAAAAATATTAGTGAAAATTTAATAATCACAATTATCTTGAATATTAGGTATTACAAAAAAGGAATATAACTTAATGTCTGTTTATGCAAATAAAAATTTCGTTTCACATTTAAAAGTTAAGTATAAAGAGTAAAAAAAATAATGGTGAAAATTTCATAATCACTATTATCTTGAATGTTAGACACGATTTATAACATGCTACTTAAAAAATTTATTATATAAAGATAAAATTAATCTCTAGAAAAAATAGCTTTGCTAAGGAATTTAATTTAATTGATAACTCTTGAATTGGCTTTTGCAAGCACTTATAATATTTTAACTATGTTAAATTTCAAATAAAGTAGGTATGGAAAATCATAATCTTTCTTTCAATTCGGAAAAGAAAAAAAAATCAAGAAATGCATATGAAATATACAAATCATTGAGTAAAATAAAACATTCTTTTAATGTCATTCTTTTCGCAGAGAATTGATTAGATATGTGTTATACAACTATATGTACAGTTGGAATATTCACATTTTCACCATATTTGCAAATAAAGATTATTCGATTTTATATATTGCTAGAAAATTGAATAAAAGCAAACTTAATGCAACTCACAGTAATTGTGTAAACAAATTAAAAGAAATAAAACTTATGGTATAAGCAGGCTAATAGCAACTAAAAGTAACCTTGTAAATAAACAGACAGTAATCGTGTAAACAAACTAGAAGTAACGTAAACAATCATGTTAGCAATGTAAAATTAGTTAAAAGCAATCATGTAAACAATTAAAAGGAATTATGATAGAAATCGTGTAAAAAATATAAGCAGCTAAAAGTTGTGTAAAAATATTAGGAACTATAATTAATTCTGTAAGGAAACTGAAAGAAACTAAAATAAATTATGTTAATAAACTTAAAGTAATCGTGCAAACTAAATAAAAGCAATTAAAGATAATCGTTCAGATAATTGAAAGCAGCTAAAAGTAACTACGACTGTTTATAGGCGCAATTATTGCTAGTTAAATATTAGTCGCTTTTTGGCTGTTTACTGTTTAAAAACGACTAAAAGTACACTGTAAAAAATTTCGAGCTATGTTGCACGAAACATTGGTATTCATTTGCTTTCTACATAAATAGGTGTTCAGTTTTACTATATATTGGTGCTTTCACTAGCTCCAAACAACGAGAGAAGGTTGCACCAAAAATTGATATTTTCAAAAAACCTAAAAGCTAGTACTTTTGAAGTTTGAGAAAAACTGTTTATAACCATCTAGAATTCTGGTAATTTCGGCAGAATAAATATTTTTATTAATAGGCTTTGCACTAGTTATAACAATATTTCTTCCTAAGCCTCTTTCTTGATTAAAAGCATTGAAGTTGTTGCTGCCTTTGTGCTAATGAAGGAAGATTAAAAATAATGTAATTTATACTAATAAAATGCATAGGAATTGAAATAATTTCACAGAAGAAACAAAATTTGACTCCCTTACATTTTTAAAACATCGAAAGATCAATCAAAGCAAGTCATATTTTAATTACTATTTTTAAAATACAATATTAAAGAAAATTGTGAAATTGCGAGGGGGGGGGGTTACTTTTATCTTAAGACTCCTTTCACCCACAAAGATCCTGAAAAGGAAAGTTTTGATATTTTAAAATATTATAAATTTTTTGTTGTTGTTAAAATGCGCCAAAGCTCCCAAGTAAAATTCCTCCTCATGAGAAATTTTGAATTGAATTTCATGCAGGACGACCCCTCAAAAAATTTGCAGAAGGAACTGTCAACTGTTAACATATTAAATGAACAATATGATCATCACTTGGATAGATTAAAGAATTCGTGTCGAGTCTAAGAGGGTGAGATATGGCTGTTGATTAACACACAATCAGTATTCATGTGGATGGTATTAAAACTCTACATGTTTGTGAGGATTGTCTTATTATCTAAAGTTCTTTTGTTTCATAGAAGCAAATATATTTCAGAATAAAAAAAAATACTATTTTAATTAAAATAAAACTTTTTTTTTAGAAAATAATTTAAAAAAAAACTGTAAATATTATATAGAATACATATGACCTTTTTCATAATCAATTACAACGTTCGATTTTATGTTTATGTTGTCTTTTCTCTCCCTCACAAAACGCAAATGTGGACAAAATTAATATACACAAATCTACGAAAAAAAATAATTCGGTAAAAAATAAGTATCTAAAGCAAAGTATCTATGAGTATCTAAGTATTTTTTTTATATAGATTTAATAAAAAAATATATTTATTAACTTTTTAAATACGATAATTTGTTTCATTTAAAATTTGTTTCGCTTAGTTAAAAAATATTAATAAGAAAATAGATTTTTTTTAAAAAATATAATAAGAAATCAGCTCATTTCTAAATGCTCTAAAGCAAATCTTGTTTTGGTCGGTATTTTGTTCAAAATTACAGTAAGATTCTTGGTGAATAAAAAAGAATTAGCGCATTGTTTTCTTTAATGCCAATATTGACCACTTTTTTTGTTTTTTTTTCTATCTTGTGAGCCAAAGAGAAACCCAGTTTCCATGACAACGACCGTCTTTATTTGTAGTGCTAATTTGAAATTTGAACGGAAGTATAATTCGCTTTGAAAAGTTTACAACAAAGGCATCTAAGAATGTATATACAAAAAATTTGCGTGATTATGTGACATTACAAACGAAAATGAGCCATGCATAACATGAAAATAGAAACAGAAGAATAGATATTGATAAAAAGTTTTAATCCTAACAAAAAGTATATACGATATTTTTTTGTTCGGTATTTCGATATTTTTCACCAGCCTTAAATTTGGCGGAAAGCTATGCTGCTTAAGATTGCTGTATTTACTCTTTGTTTGTCACTGGCATTGCACTTTCTGTGTGCATTAAATGGATGTATCTCCTTATTTACTGAAAAAGAACGAATATAGATTTTAAAATATTTAATTAGTCATACAAAGAATATAGTTTCCTAGAAGAAATAGGAAACTAACTCTTTCAGAACAGACAACAAAATTTTTAAAGATGATATGAAAGGAATGAACTGTAGTTAATGCAAATAAATAAGAAAAGCTTACTTACCTTCAAGAAAATCGACGATTTCAAAGACAACTTGCATTAGATGCAAGCTTCAACAACAAAATCGGCCATTAGTCAACAGTTACAAAAAAAGTTGTGGTTCACAGTTAAAGCTTGTGCCTCTCCTCGTACGAAAGTTTGGTGCAATCGATTGCGCCATGAACGTATTTCTCGATCATATTTACCAATTTATGGCACAACCTAAATAAAACAATTTTTCATTTAACCAATTCATGGTGCAAATAGCAACTTTGTACAAAGTGTTGGTTAAGCACTTACCCAGATTTTTTACAGTGTAATGATGTAAACAGACTTTAAACTAATAAAATCAATCATGTAAATAAAACTAAAATTAACAAAACGTAATCATTTAAATAAACTAAGAACAAATAAAAGTAGTTATGTAAATTAACAAATAGCAATTGTGTATAGTTTTCTTGTTTTCATACCTAACAGTAACTGTTCTTCACACAGTTGAATCTTTTTATAGTTGTTTCATTTACAAAACAAAAATTTTAAAAAAATATATGAACTAAATAAACTAAAAGCAAATATAAACTTAATAAACCAAAATCAAATATAAACTAAATAAACTAAAAACAAATAAAATTGGATATGTAAGTTAACAAATAGCTATAGTGTATATTTTTCTTGTTTTCATACGTAACAATAACTATTCCTTACACAGTCTAATTTTACTGTTGTCTCCATAGATACTAAACAAAAATTTAAAAAAATATATAAACAGAAATTCTTAAATATTTTTTTCATTTTTCTTTCTATTGTCTGGGGTTATTAACAATCTTATATAACTAACCCTTGTAAACGGGAAACAATGAAACATTAGCATCATAGGTATAAAATAACACAATACCTGCTGTCTGCAATATGAGTTGTGTAGAAGTTTCTGCAAAGATATATAAAAACATCGGGAAATCAAATTTATATCTTTTGCTGATTCTGAAGATGGCAGTCATCTTTTCCAGCCGATCACAAATTACTAAGATTGATGAAGCTATTTCCATAACTACTGCTACCCACGCACTAACTGCATAAATGGTTATATTTTAATCAAAGGGGCGGATCTGAAACATAAGGAATTGATATCAGTTCCCTCAAAAAGAAATTGAGGTAACATTAAGTGGCGTTTTATTAAAGCAACTACTCTCAAAATAGAGTTTCATAAAAGATAAAAATATAGTTTTGTTTTTGTATAAATGTTTATTTGAACTTCGATTTTAGTCAAATATTTTATAAATTATCAAGCAGTTTATTTATATATTTAAAGCTTCACTAAGTTAAATTACAATGTAAGAAGCATCTGTTACACTCTTTCGTAAACAGAAAAGGTATCTCGAAGTTACGTGATTTTCTCTGTCATCACACTTTCTCCTTCTCCGTTACCATGTGTTTGTCTAATCTTGCTTACTCCCCCCTCGCGTATCAGTAAGAAGTTTGTTGCAGTGATAAAAAAGTAAGCCTGACGGCAAGGGGACTCTAACCCATGATCTGCATATCACTGAGGATATTTTACATCAGCACTGTGGTCGGTGCAAGCCGGATGGGGAGTTCATATCGACCAACCATCGCTGGGTTTCGAAACCGGTTCACCTCACTGGAATGTGAACGCTCTATTCCCTGAGCCATCGTCGCTCGGTAATGGGCATATTATTTTATTTTAGAACCGTCGTAGAACAGCCGACTCAATTTTGGGTTTACGACTACTAATGTTCAACTCCGTAGCCTTGTAATTTTGAACCAATAAAGAAGACGAGGAAACTCCTGGATCAGTACCCCCAGAGGTTTGATTTGTATAGGGAGCATGAAGGACTTTATGACTCGACAGATTTAACGTACATCAGTCACCATTTACCACACGGAGAGTCTTTGACAGACGGTGATCGAACCCACGACCTCTTAGATATGATATAGACCTCTTAGACAAGCAAAGTTTGCCGAAACTATGGTAATAAAAAGATGAAACATGGGAAGAACTGAGAAATTACACAACATTAAGACTCTTAATAATATAAAAATTGACTTAACGTTGACAATATCGGTATTTTAGGGATAATATCATACAAATTTGTTGAAAGTTGTTCAATTTAAATGTGTTTGAGCCCTAGTACAGTGTAATCAATCTTAAATTTTCAGAACAGCATGATTCCACTTGGCTCTATATTAAATTTGCAGCAAAACTGAACAATGTTAAGGTTTCATCGCGCTCCTGAAATTTTAAAACTATTGCTGAAAATTAAACTCCAGAGGCAAAAGTCAAGTTTGTCTTTCATGTGAGACAAGTATTAGAAGTTACTTATCATAATATATAATGAAGATTATTAAATAAATATGCTCTCTCTCTATTTTATTATTAAAAGCAACCAATGAAAAGTTTACGTGCTTTAAATGCAATAAATTTTTATTCCTTTTTGAAATTTCCTGCCTCATATGGTCTCTGGTGCTTTTGTGGTTTCCTTTTAAGATCGTCAAACATATTTTCTTTCAGCAGCTTAAAGTACTTCATTTTAATATTCAAAAAGGATAAAATTTCATTTTTAAAAATAAAGTTATAAATTCTTCTTATACGAGTGGGGAAATTTATTCCCTAAACATGAGAGCATAAATGCAACTTATAAACGCTTTTAATATGCTCTTAAGAAATACTTAGGGATAATCTTAGGAGAATAGCCACTATAAGATTTGTTGAATTTTTCGAATATCTTTTAAGATAGCTTGGTTATTAATTTGCATGTGGGTAAATTTACATCCATAGGTAAATAAGTAAATCTCATTGCATAAAAGTGTGTATTTTTACTCATGAGTAAAGATTTATAAAGCTTCTACATTAATAAAAATCATTGTATAAATTTATCTTTGAATTATAAAGTGACTAGTATTTTTTTATCTGCAATATAGTAACAAATGTTCTTCGGTGAAGAAGTTACATGCATCGTATGATGACATTCAACTCTATATTTTTTTAATCCCTCTCTGATGTAACAGATGCAACTTTTAATAGTAATTATTTAAAATACCTAACAAAATGCGTATTATATATATATATATATATATATATATATATATATATATATATATATATATATATATATATATATATATATATATATATATATATATATATATATATATATATATATATATATATATATATATACAGTGAAACTTCTCCTAAAGGCCACCTCTATTAAGGGCCAATATTTTAAGGAACGAAAATTTTCCCCATAGACATGATGTTAATTTTCCTCCCATTAGAGGGCCACATTTTCCTGACTACCTCCAATAAAGGTCATTTTTTTTAAAAAAATTTCTCAAAAATTATATTGTTTTAAGTTTTAAAAAAATACAATATATATTTTTTTTAAACTTATTTGTTCAATTTTTTCAGGAGTTCAGTCTGATTCAGATAATGAGAATGAGTCCCCCGTGCCATATTTATCAAACCAAGAAACGCTAATAGAAGTAAATAAACTGATATTCCAATCCATTAATAAATGATGAGAATTTAACTAATTTGTTTTATAGAGTTAAGGAATCATTAGAAACTGAAATTGTTTGCGAAAAAATTGTAAAAAGTAAACAAACATCAATTGAAATTTTTTAAACATGTATAAAAACTTAAAATTTTAATAAACAGTTTTTTTCTACATAAATTTTGATTTCCTCATTTTATTTTTTGATCACCCCCATTTAAGGGCCACCCCTCATAAGGGCCAATTTTCAATGGAACGACAGGTGGCCCTTACCGAGAGGTTTCACTGTATATATATATATATATATATATATATATATATATATATATATATATATATATATATATATATATATATATATATATATATATATATATATATATATATTTTCGAGGTATAATTCAATTTTCTAAGTTCATCTCCGATTCCAGTAAAGTGTGGCGAGTTCCAGCAGATTTGTGAGATGTCTAAATGCTCCTCACCTTAATTTACTAGTTCCAAGTCCACACAACAACCGAGTCAGGTAAAAAAATCTGAAACACTCTTATTCCCACCGTTTGGCACATCATTTGGTCGAATCTAGCCGGAGACCAGCTGAGATATTGTAATTCAAAACTCCTGGCTTGTCGTTGTTTCGGCAAATATTTTTTTTAAAAATATATTGTCAAAATTCAATAAAAAAGTAAAATTCGAATTTTAGTTGTATATGCCAAGCTTTAAAACGAACGAAATGTTCGAAGTGTAATATTTCAAATTCCAGTGTATTCAAAAGAGTTTAATCTGCTTAATTGTGGTTATTTACTTTGCTTAAATGAGTTTATTTACTTATTTGATTGATTGATTATACTTACGTTCTAAATTACTGATGTATTCTGCCATTGTCATTCCTGTAATATAATTTACAAAAACACTGTTTCGTTGTTCCTTTCCCTTTTATTATTGTTCTCTTTTTGTATTATTCCGCTGTAATTCTTTTTGCAATTTTCCATTTCCCCCCGTTCACCGGCGCAAGTAGAATCATTCTTGTTGGGCTAGACAGTTGGTCTTTTGTAAACAGCTGTGTTTGATCGTTTTTGGTTTTAATAAAATAATTTTTCTTGCTATATTCTAATGGTAATGGAGGCTGTGTTAAAGAAAAAAAAGAGTGTATTCGCTTATTACAAATGAGTGTATTGTTGGACTTGCAAAAGGAAAAGGTCAATGTTCGCATTTTGTGTTTGGGCGAATCCAATACGCGTACAAATGGCCTTGCTGAGATCCAATTAACCTCACATTCTTCATCTCAAAATTCTTTTCATGCATCCGTCTATGTGATTAGCAAAATTGTAGGTATAATTCCCCATCACGACTTAGATTCCTCAATGCCCGAATTATTTGGGGGATATTTCTCTGGCTGATCCAGCATTTTACAAAAGTGCTCCGATTGATGTACTCCTTGGTGTTGACCTTACTTTTCCTTCGCTAAAGGGTCAAGCATTATCGTTAGGTAAGGATAAGTCATTTGCCATTCGTTCAGAACTGGGTTGGATAATTGGTGGTACGACAAATTCTGGTGGTCAAAATTCTCTACATGTCAATCATATTCAGTTAGTATCGGATCTTCTAATCAATAAATTCTGGGAATTATATTCTGTACCATGCGTCAAACCCTTAACTTCTTTAGAAGAGGCTTGTGAAGATAATTTCGTAAAGACACATTCTGGGGATGAGAAGGGTAGATACACAGTAAGGTTGCCGTTTCACACTTCTCTCACCCTGTTAGGTAATTCAAACCAAAATGCAATTCGTAGGATAATCAGCGCGGAACGCCATCTTTTTTCTTATCCTGAGAAATACAACCTCTGTCGAAAATTCATGAAGGAATACCTTGATTTAAATCACATGGAACTGATTCCGGACTCTGACATTAATAAGATCAAACGTTTATACCTTCCTCACCATGGAGTTATCAGAGACACTAGCTGCGCAACAAAACTTCGTGTAGTCTTTGATGCTTCCAATAAAACTTCATCCGTACTCTCTCTCAACAATCTGCTCCTGGTTGGTCCAAGAGTGCAGCCAGAACTTTTTCCTATTCTCATCCAGTTTCGACTTTTCAGTGAAGCCATTTGCGCTGATGTTGAAAAGATGTTCCGCCAGATTAAAATTCACAAGAAAGACGTAGACTGGCAAAGAATTCTTTGGAGGAATTCTCCTACCGAACAAATAAAAGAATATCATCTAATTACCGTTACGTACGGTACGTCCTCAGCACCATTCCTCTCCACGAGAACCTTACAACAGCTTACCATAAATGAACAAGAAAAATATCCAGACGCTTCAAGAGCTACCCTTTGTCATTTTTACTTTGATGATTTGCTGAGCGGGAGTGTAACAAAGGAGGGAGCCATTCAACTGGTGTCCGAGCTGCAGGAAATGATGAAAAGAGTAGGATTTTCTCTACGCTAATGGGTGTCAAGATTCAGAGAATCGCTTGGCTTTCAGATGTTGACAAGTTCACCTTTACCATCAGGGTCAATGAGAGTGACGTATGGACTAAACACAAGGTACTTTCCGAAGTCGACAAAATCTTTGACCCCTTACGCTGGTTGGCACCTACAGTTATCACTTCGAAAATCTTTTTCCAAGAGGTGTGTAGTCATCATCTAGGCTGAGATAAGGAGCTACCAGACTCTCTGGCAAGGCAATAGAGATTATTTCAAAAACAGCTTCCTCTACTTACAAATATCAAGATTCCACGCTATATACTTATTCCACCGGCTACAAACGTACAAGTACACGGATTCTGTGATTCTTCAGAGAAGGCCTACTGTGCAGCTATATACATTCGTTCTAAGGATGCAAACCAAGCCGTGACATCTAGACTGCTAACTTCCAACACAAGTGTCACTCCAGTGAAACCACAGTCTCTACCTCGACTGGAACTCTGTTCTGCCCTACTTCTGGCCAATTTGTTACAAGCTACCTTGCCAACGCTAACTGTTTCAATCACTGAGACCTTTGCATGGTCTGATTCCAAGATCACGCTGGCATGGTTGAAGTCCGAACCAAGAAGATGGCAACCGTTCGTAGCTAATCGAGTAACACGAATTCAAGAGCTGACTCCTAACGTGCACTGGAACTTCGTGAGTGGTTTGAAGAATCCTGCTGATTGTGGAACGAGAGGGATAACCCCAACTAAACTAGAAAAGTGCGACTTGTGGTTCAACGGACTTGATTGGTTAAATAGTTCTACTTTTCCTAATGGAAGGTTTGAGGATGATTCACAATTACAAGAAAACATGTCTGTCGAAGCCAAAAGGACATCCAAGCTGATTATGCTGAATGTGGTTGATGCTACTTTCAAGGCAGAGTTCAAAAATTTTCGTTTTGGAACAAGCTGAAAAGAATAGTTGCCTATTGTTTAAGATTTCTGAAGAACTGTTCTGTTGCAGCAGATAAAAGAAATAAGCCTTTCTTAACAGCGGTAGAATTGCATTAAGCCGAGAAGAGAATTGTAAAATTCATCCAACACGATCATTTTCTCCTATCTTTCAATAGGTAAGCAGCTTCCTTAGAATAACAAGCTTATTCCCTTGACTCCATTCTACGGTGATTCCGGAATAATTCGCGTCGGTGGTAGCATGAAAAATACGATGCTTCCAGAATCAAAAAAGCATCTCATCCTGCTTCCTAAAATCGACCATGTTGTGAACTTACTTATCACTGATTATCACTTGAAACTTCCTCATGCCGATCCGCAACTTCTCCAAGCAGCTCTCAGAGAAACATTTTGGATTCCTTCAGCCAAAGATGCAGTTAGAAGAGTGGCGATAAGATGTATCCCATGCTTCAGAAATCGTCCAAGGCTCGCCGAACGAATCATGGGAGATCTTCCAGAGTCCATAGTTTGTCCCTCTTCTATATTCCAACTAATTGGTCTTGATTTCGCCGGCTAATTCTTGATACGGAGCTCCAAGTAAAGAGGCAGCCGCAATATTAAGTGCTACATATGCGCCTTCGTCTGCCTCGCAATGAAGGCAATTCATCGTTTAAGTCGTCATCGACTTAACCTCAAAAGCATTTATTGATTTGCTTAAAAAGATTTGTGGCACGCAGATGTAGACCTTTAGATACCTTCTGCTATCAAGGAACCGATTTCTACAGAGCTATCAAAGAGCTCAGAAAGGAGTTCCGGCAGTTTATAAAGGAAGACGGCCTTCATCAATTCCTGGTAACAGACAACATCGCCTTTCACTTAAATCCTCCATCTCCTTCGGAGGCATTTGGGAGGCTACAGTGAAATCGTTGAAATTTCATTTGAAAAGAGTTGTTGGAGATGCTAATCTCACCTTCGAGGAACTGGCCACGCTGTCAAACCAAATCAAGGCATGTTTTAACTCCAAACCACTATGTGCGTTATCTATCAGTCCAGATGATCCGTCTGTTCTGACGCCAGGACATTTCCTGATAGGAAAGGCATCAGCTATTCCACAACCTACGGTTCCAGACGACATCCGCCACTGCGACCGTTGGCGATTGCTTACAAAAATGACCCAACATTTCTGGAATAGATGGTCTTCAGAGTACTTGATATTGCTACAATCAAGGTCGAAGTGGCGCATCTCTCAAAAGAACCTTGACATCGGAGATCTTGCTTTAATCAAACACGACAAACCCCCACTACAGTGAAGTTACGGAAGGTCACGGAAAAATTCCCTGGTAAGGACGATAAAGTTCGTGTGGTTTAGTTAAAAGCTCACACTGGTGACCTTGTGAGACCAATTATAAAACTGTGTCCACTTCCTATAAACACTTGAGCATTTGTAATTATGCCTAATTTTTCTTCTATCATTGTAGAAGTCATCTATTAATCTGTAAATCCAGTTACTTAATTTCATTAATTTAGAAGTGTACTTTATTGTCAATTGAAGTTAATTAGTATGTTGCTAAATTAAGTTACTAAATTCATAAATTTTGAAACCCCTCCGTGTTTCAAGGGGGGCGGTATGCTTAATTATACAGTCCACAGGTGGCGCTTTGCACATCTCAATGTAATTGTTGTTTTTTGAGCTTTGAGGAAATAAATAGTGTGTGTATATCGATTCGTGTGTGCGCAGTGTTTCAGTGTTTTCGAGGTATAATTCAATTTTCTAAGTTTATCTCCGATTCCAGTAAAGTTTGGCAAGTTCTAGCTGATTTGTGAGATGTCTAAATGCTCCTCACCTTATTTTATTAGTTCCAAGTCCATACAACAACCGAGTCAGGTAAAAAAGTGTGAAATTATTTCTCCCACAATTTGGTAATTCAAATATATATATATATATATATATATATATATATATATATATATATATATATATATATATATATATATATATATATATATAATACAAAAATTAAATATTTTTGTATTAATAAAAGAATTAAAACTCTTTCGTTTTCATAAAATGTCTTTGTTAAAGAGTAAGCGTAGAGAGATTCTATTTTGGGAATTCAAGGCTGAAAATATACCATTGAAATATAAATAGATTTATATTTCAAAGGAAGAGTTATTTTTAGAATCGTTCCCTTTTTCACTTCCTTATAAGGAAGCAGAAATGATTTTCCTTAATGCGTAAGGTTACAAGGAATGTACGAAGTGTGCCTTTTTACCTCAAATCTGTGTTGGTATAAAACGTAAGAACGCATAGTTTTGCGTGTCCTTTCCATCATGATGTGATCCTGATAAGCTGTTCCGGAATTGTCCGGAGTCTTGTCCACTCCCCCTCCTTTGCAGGAGTGGGGACGTGAACTGTTATCAATACCAGCCTACATTTAAATAAACCTGTTTAGAGTTTCTGATGGCTTATGACTGCAATTATGTCAAGCTAAATACAACACTGATAACAGGGTTGTAGCCCTGTTATTACAAGTCGGCAGCATAGTTGCTTGCTGAGGAAACCTTTGGAGGAAATTGAAGATTTTCTATCTCTGGAACTAAGCGTAACGGAGGCTGACTGCTTCGTGGAAATTTTCCATCACCCCCAGAGGAGAAAAAAATCGGCAGTGAAAAAAACGTTGAAGGAAGGAAGGGCGATTTTCCCTCGCCGTTTTCAGAAGAGACGTTGGCTGGAGATTGTCCCCTGCAACCAGTGAAAGTATCCCATCTGATGATCCTACAGTTCCATAGTGCCTCTAAGTTGGAAGAAACATCATCCATGGTAGTGATTCGACACCGAGTGATCCTACTATTCTTACTGCTCAAGTTGTGAAAACAAAAAAGAATGTGCGCGAATCTTAATCATGAATATTCATGAATTGCTACGATTTAAGCGCGCGAAAGAAAAATAATAAAAAAAAAGTGATATAGTTTTTTTCTTCTCTTCAGCGAAATTGATGAAGGTCGGCGTTGGAGAGTAGGTTGTTCATATTTTATTGAGCCTTGCTCTAAACCTTTTATTATGAATAATTCAATAGTATATTATTAATGATTAGATTGCATTTCTAGTGTTTATATTGTTTTTTTTTTAAATTATGATATAATACTGTTTTTATCGTGCATCTAAAATGTTCTTTTAAATAAATAGATGTGGTTCAAACGTCAATTAAAATAGTGACGGCAAACTAAATTAAGTTTTTAAACTTTTGTTTCCTAATGATTTTTCAAGATTTAACCTCATAAAAAGTTAAATTTTTCAAAACTTTCTTTTGAACCAAACAATGAAGAGTTTTCAAATAAACTTAAAGACATTTGTAATTCTTTTACTTTTTCGGACTTGGTCAAAACTAAATATTCCTATTTTAAAAATGTGAAAACTTAAGGTTACCCAAACAAAAGGACAGATAACACTTAACAAAATTTGTGAGTCTCCCTTTTTACGATAGGCGAAAGTTTTAACTCAGCAAAGTTTTATACTTGATACTGATTTACCATATGCTTTAGTAGGGTTGTAGACTTGCAGGGATTTTTGTTTGTTTATTGATTGTGTCGGGCCAGTTGTTACTCTATTTGGTAAGAGACTGATCATCTCTGCTAATTCTAAAAGTGACAACTTATCTTTGCACATTAGACAGCAGAATTCTCAATATGTTAAGGTTAAAAATGGTGAAAAAGATGTTTAAAAAAAGTAAACATCGAAAAAAGAAAAGAATGATGTTTAAAAAAAAAATAAGCATCGAAAAAATGAATGTTAAGGATGTTTCAGTAAAAGTAAACATCAAAAAATAGAAGGAAAGAATGTCCAAAAAGTTCAAATGATTCGAAGATAGATCTAGGTAATGATTGCGTTCATTATCAGATTAATATCGACGAAAAAATATGTAAAGGGTAACAATAACAAAAACAAAAAATGAGAGGAAAAATAGGAAAAAGAAAGAATGACCAAGAAACTGATTCTAAAAACAAAATAGATGAAAAGAAATTTAAGTAAACAAAATTTTGAAATAGTACATGTATCAAAGCTTAGGAAATATCACAAGCCACAAAAGTTGAAATTAAATTCTAAAAATGACACTTGTTGTCCAGTTCATTTGCATAAAAAATTTGAATATTTTTGAAAATTTTAGTAGAATAGTTATATTTCATCAAGTAAATAACCCCTTTTAACCACACAGAATCTTAAATTCTGATTAAATGACACTTGTTGTCCAGTTAATTTGCATAAAAATTTTGTATATTTTTGTGTGAAAAATTTTTGACAATTTTAGTAGATTAGTTATATAAATGTTTAATTTTTCTTTCTGTTTAGTTACTAAATAGATAAATTGCATAATCATGTTTTTCATATTTTTGTCATTATAAATAATATTTCTTCTTATCATAATTGAAAAGATGTTGTTTGTAGTACGGAAAAAGAAACACTCGTACCAACCTAAAAATTTTAAATTTAAAGTATTCTAAATTTTTTTATTTTGGCTTACCAAAAATTATTTTTGGGGGGGGATGTAATACAAAAATTAAATACTTTTGTATTAATAAAAGAATTAAAACTCTTTCTTTTTCATAAAATGTCCTTGTTAAAGAATAAGCGTAGAGAGATTCTATTTTGGGAATTCAAGGCTGAAAACATACCATTGAAATATAAATAGATTTATATTTCAAAGGAAGAGTTATTTTTAGAATCGTTCCCTTTTTCACTTCCATATAAGGAAGCAGAAATGATTTTCTTAATGCGTAAGGTTACAAGGAATGTACGAAGTGTGCCCTTTTACCTCAAATCTGTGTTGGTATAAAACGTAAGAACGCATAGTTTTGCGTGTCCTTTCCATCATGATGTGATCCTGATAACCTGTTCCGGAATTGTCCGGAGTCTTGTCCACTCCCCCTCCTTTGCAGGAGTGGGGACGTGAACTGCTATCAATACCAGCCTACATTTAAATAAACCTGCTTAGAACGTCTGATGGCCTATGACTGCAATTATTTCAAGCTAAATACAACACTGATAACAGGGTTGTAGCACTGTTATTACATATATATATATATACTAGCTGACCCGGCAAACGATGTTTTGCCATATGAATTATTTCTAGAGTATGAAAATATATCTTATTTATTGTAAATGTGTGCGTATGGGGTATATGAGTGGAAGAGGCATGGAGCGCTGTGAACGATGACGAAATGTGAAAGTAACAACACACCAAATAATAATTTTTTTTAATTTATTGCAACTTTTTTTTATAAATTATATATACAACGAATTCTGAAAATATTAGTCAACAATATTAATCTCTTAGTGCAATGGAGTGTACAACATTTTTTGTCATTCCATCTTTAGCTAACATAAATAAACTGGATGGTTTGCCCACTCGAGAGCATGCCACGTATCTGTGTGAAAAACATGGTGTGCTCAAATCTAAAACGCAAACTGACATTGTTTGGCCTTATCATTGCGAATGCCAATCTACTGTGGAACTGAATGCGTTTAAATTGAATTGGTACATCTGTGGGGACATAATAGGGGGCATAATAGGGATTGGCACATGATAGGGATTCGTGGAAGTAATATACTTTCATCCCGGAATTTGTCATTTAAAATAATGACTTCGATGATGTTGTTCATTAATTTTTTAATGACTAATCGCGTGCCGTTGCACAGCCAAGGTGGGTTCAAATTACGAAGCAAAATAACCGGAGATCCAACTTTGAGCACTAAATTATGCGGTGATATGCCAGGAAAATCCAATGAGTTTAAAAACTCTGTTGGAAAATTTGTAGCTTCAATGGGATCGCAAACTGCATCAACGTATTTGCATGTCACCAAGTTATCTGGCAATAACTGCTGCATCTACAGATTCAATTCGCTGACGTCCACATTTTTTGCTGCTAAAATCGCCCTTTCTGCAAGCCACTCATGATTAATGTATTGCGTGTGTAAATCGGGAAATATATGGTTAATGAGAGCATCTTTTGAATCAATGATTGTGCAGAAATCCTCCGGTAATTTTATGCATCCTGTCTCATCCTTGGTAACTTTTCCATCACCGATATCTAGCAATTGTTTTGAGAATGTTTCAGCAGATGGATCCTGAAGCATTTGGACTCGCATATTTACTGTTAGTTGAACTTTTTCAACATTATACCACAGTGGAGATGATTTCAAGCAAGCATTGATCTCATCAGCATACGTTGAACGCGGAATGACTGGAAGTGTTTGTCTGAAATCACCTGAAAGGAGTAGCAGAGTGCCGCCAAATAATTTGTCATTGTTCTTTATATCTTTCAATGTCCTATTCAACGCCTCAAGCGAATGTTTGTGTGCCATTGTGCATTCATCCCAGATGATAATTTTACAGTGTTTTAACACTGTGGCCATAGACGATTGCTTTTTTATGTTGCACACTGCGTCTGGGTTGTTTTGAATATTTAGTGGCAGCTTAAATTCTGAATGAGCTGTTCTGCCTCCATCCAATAAAGTTGCCGCAATGTCAGATGATGCAACGGCCAACGCGATGCTATTATTTGATCATATTTCAGCGAGAATTAGCGAAACAATAAATGTTCTGCCAGTTCCACCTGTTGCATCCAAAACAAAATCCACCTTGTCCTGACAAAACTACAAGCATAATGCGGTCATAAATGTTCTATTGCTCCTCATTCATCAGTGGAACATTGCGAGTAACAATCGCTGCCATTTCTACCGTAATGTATTGAAGTTCACGATTCATGTCATTGTTTAATAAATCAGATGCACTTCGATTTGGCGAAAGCATACCGAAATGACTGAGAAGCAAGTTGGCAATAATAATGCAAAGATCCTCAATAACAATCAGTGCTTAATTGTACATAGCATCGCTGAATGTTATCGTTAGATCGTTGCAACGTGTGCGATGTTGCTACAGTATATCATCAGTCATCGAATCTTTGTGATTATTCCCTAACGTTTCCATTCGGGCCGGTAAACATATAGTTAATACTATAGCGAATAGTAGACGAATTTGCTTTGTAGTACAGTTCAATGCTGCTTCAGCAGGCATACATTCCCACTGGTTGTCGTCTTCCAGCAAGCCCAGTGCAAGGAGGCATGCATCTTTATACGTTGGCTGCTGATGTCCATCGACTTTACGTATATCTTGAAATGACAATGAGCCGGTGACATTAACCAACAACAGTCGAAAATAAATGCACTCAGTCTGCCTTGGATTGACTGTAAATACTCTCCCCAAGGCGTTTGATTTGAATAAACCGGGACATGCATCAACCGGTGTGCCTTGCTTGAGGGGTGTCCATTTTTTTGAACCCATGTGAAATAGGGTGGTACTTCTGAGTAGAGTAATGTCCGTGCAAAGACGCCAAAAGCATCCGTACGATTACCCAATTTAAAAAATTTGGCGAGTGTAGTTTTTGGTGGATTTATAGCTCTGTCAATCGCTGTCTCGTTCGTGAAATATACACTCTGACCGTTTTCAAGATGGACGGCTAAATGAATAACGGTTGGATCCCGTTCATTAATTGGGAAACCTAAGATACGCCAAACAGCTTCATTGGAGCTGATGAACCGGCCTATTTGGTAGAGCGTTATTTCGTCGTTGTTATTCACTGGAAGAGCAGTCACATTGGTTTTTTCAACTCGAAATACTGCTATATCATTGCCTTTATTCACATACTTGCAAATATATTTGATGCTCTTCTTTTAAGGGCATGCATAAGTATTAGAGTTTAATATGATTTGTTGCAACGTGCGTGAATATTATTTTTGATTTATTATGTTTCTATGTCTAGTTTGGATCCGAATACGATTAAATAAAGATATATTTAAAATATACGTTAAATATGTCCAATAAATGAAAAAAAATTAGATATAAACCATTCTCGAATCCTTCTGAAGGTACACAGAAAATTTCATTTAAATCGGTCCAGTCGTTTAGGAGGAGTTCAGTGACAAACACATGCACAGAAGAAATATATATATAAAGATATATATATATATATTCAACCAAGGTGAATTCAGGACCGAAATTCAATTTTCCACTTCAATGGTAAGTATAGTGAAAATCGAGGAAAGTGACGTTTAACCTTAAAAGAATCAGTGTTGGGTATTACAGGTTCAGACCGGAACACGAAGTCCAATCCTGTCTTCTATGCAGCAGGCATGAAATAATAATTAATCCAAAATATTAGATTTTAATGTAATTAAAATTAAATAATACATAAAATAAAAAAGCATATCTCGCCGACGATTCGCGATCGCAACGAACTATAGGGGGCGTTGTTGTATGAGACGCATACCTGCGATTTCTAAATGAACCGTCATTCAGTTACTCTGGAGACGTCGTTAATGTAGCGTGTAGCATTGCAATGTTCCTTCTTTAATGTGGCTTATTAAATTTAAAAAAGAAAAATGCTTGATGTTCTTTCTTGTACAACCGAAAACAAAATGGTATCTCTTTTTATTAGAGAAGGAATATCCAAAACACATCGGAAAAATATTTGTACATTAACAGAAAAAAATATGTATATTCTTATAAGAGTTAAAACCTAATGCCCGAGAAATAGTATTACTAAATTTAACGATACAACATGAAAGGCCCATTTAAACTTTACATTCTATAGTTTTAAGAATCATATTACTTCAAAAATTAAAATGAACAAAAAGTATACATAAGCCTCATAATTTTATGAAATTTAATTTTGTAAACAAAGTTTTTTGACAACAATTTTTATCAAAAAATTTCAAGTTTCAATGAAAGTCATTATTTAGAAACTAAGAAACGTAAAATAAAGAAAGCTGACGAAACAAAAACAAAAAAAAACAATTCTTTTGTGTCGCCACTTTTAGTGCTACGATAATTCGCCTTTGGGATTTGCCAAAAACAAAACAAGATGCAATTTTATTTAAATAATATTATGGAATCTTATTTATCAGAGTTCATATGGTGATATGATTGTTTTGAATCTATGCTAAACTCTATATCGGCTCATTTTCCACCGAAATCCGATTGACTATTTTGATTTTGAATAAAGTGTTTTATTTTATGAATTGTCGCAAAAATTTTAAGTGTAGATTGGCGTCACTTAAAAACCGCCAAATCTGTAGCGGCGGTGGCGTTAATACGTAAGTACCGAATTTTTATTCCATACTTTTCTGAATCATATTACTTCAAACATTGGAATATACAAGAAGTAGACATAAACACATAATGTTATACCATTTAATTTTTCAAAAAAAGTATTTTGAGAACAATTTTTATCAAAAAATTATAAATTAAAAAACGGAAAATAAAGAATTCTTAAGATAAGAAAACGATTTTAAGAATTTTTTACATTGAAATAAAAACTTTCATATTGTTTCTTTTTTTATTATTCTTATAGTTCTTAATCAGACGTAAAAAACCATTCTGTAGAGAACCATCATCAAATGAAAAAAAAATATTTACAAGCAAATTTTTTATTGTAAAAATCATTGCACTTATCTGATTTATAATTCCCGGAGAATTCCAAAATGATAAGTTCCTTGTTTGAAAACTTTATTCTCAAATAATAGATACATAGTTTATACCTTCATTACTTTTAGATAACATACTACACAGCAAAATTTTATAATTGATATGAATTTGAATATGTAGTTAAAAACAGAATAGCTGAATTCTAATTGAACTTATTCTTTCAAAGCTGAAAAAAACTTACCAAGAAAACGATAAAAACGATATTATTAAGAATCAGCACAAATGGCACTATTTCAAGTAACTTGGATAATATTTTTTTGTTGCTTTCCGAATTATATGGATACAGAAATATACACTATTCTATAACGAAGAAGAATATGCTATAACTATTACAATTCTGTATGTTCTGAATTCATATTTATTCGCTGGAATGACGAAAGCAATGTTGACTTCACTTTAATTCGTAATGAATTGAAGACAGAAGAAATGCATTTTACCTTAATACACACATCTGTAACAGTATCCGAAATCGGAAGTCATCAGTTGCAAGTTTGTTGATAATAGAAATTAAAAATTACTGAGGAATTTTTCTTCAAATGTTTGGCGTGTTCTGTTCCTGAAAGATTTACTAATATTCTGGAGATTTTTTTCAAGTTCTTCGGCCTTTTGATTAGGGAAATTTTGTTTCTTATTTGCTGCTAAAAAGTGGCGTCTGATTCTGTCAATGACTTTGATGGAACTAAATGAAAACGTGATAAATTAATGTCTGATATTTACAGGCTCCCGCTAGACGGCGTACTCGAGCGTTGCGATTGCGAATTGCGAGTGAGAAATTTTTTTTTTCAGATGAACAACATCTCGTGAACAAACTTGTGCGTGGATGTTTTTAACTTAACAAAACTACAGTTCACTTCAGTTCAAAGTTCGGTTAGAGAGGTTGAAGTATCATAGTCTCATTTCACAACTGCGTCAGGGGGCAGTTGTTGTTTGGGAGTTTGACTCAGTAGTGAGGATACTGCAGTACCCCCTCCTAGTGTAACGTTACTTGAAACGTACAGGGAAACGTACTTTACGTCCCGATCGTGTATGCTTAGCCTTGTCCTCTGCATGTTGAACATTAGTTGTTGTTCGCTCAGTAACTTCCGGAGGTGGGCTAGGATGGTTGACCACAGGCTCTGGTTCTGACTCTGGAATGTTCAAGATGTAGGCTGGCTTTAGTCTGTCTATGGTCACAAACTTGGATTTGTTGCCGACTTGAACTTTGTATACTTTGTCTGTTCTTTCAAGTACCTCGAAAGGTTCATCATAAGCTGGCTTAAGTGGCTGTTGAACAGCATCGTGTCGGATGAAAACTTGCTTGCACGATTAGAGGTCGGTCGAGATGAATGTTCGGCTCTTGGTGTCATGATTCTTAGTTGGTGAAGGGGACAATTTTGCCATGTTTTCTTTCAGGCGCTGCACAAATTCCCTGGCATTGAAATCCTTTGGTGTTGGCATTAGAAATTCTCCCGGCAACCAGTTCAGCTGTTGTAGCCTTTATGGATTCCCGGAAAGCAGAACGCATTCCCAATAATACTGTGGGTAAGACCTCTGTCCAACGATCAGTTAGATGAGCTTTTAATGAGGCTTTCAATGTACGGTGCCAATTTTCAATCAAGCCATTAGAAATGGGGTGATATGCCGTCGTATGGATGTGTTTAATGCCTAATAATGTCATTAATGATTTGAATAGTTGACATTCAAATTGTATACCCTGATCTGTTGTCACTATTTTAGGAATGCCAAATCGGGCGATTCAACTTTCGTATAACGCACTAGCTACTGTTTCGGCCGAAATGTCTGAAATTGGACGAGCCTCAACCCAACGAGTGAAACGGTCGATCATTGTCAAACAATACGAATAACCGCGAGAAGGTGGAAGGGGTCCAACAATATCTATTGTACCGTTACCCCTTTGGCTGTGATCTCAAAATTTAAATTTAGTAACGGTTACCCAGGTTATTTGGTAGACAAATATCTAATGAATCACAGAAAACTTTTAACATTTAAAACTCATTTTTATTGCACCTCTAAATCTTCAAAAACATAATTTCACACATTTCCAAATGCTAACATGGGAATAAATATTTATACATTAATTAAAACAAAAATGCAACCTTAAACCACTCAAGCATAACCTTCAATTTCTACAGTTCAAAAAAGACATTTATAAAATAAGAACTGCATTTAACATTACTAAAAGCACAGACTTGGTTTATGATATCTATAAATCACACTTAAAGACTCATTGTTCTCCTATACAAAAAAACACAACATAAACAATTCAGAATTTACGGTAAATGATTCCTCTAAAATGTTAACGAAATAAAATTTAAAGTTTTATAAGTACCCAAAAGAATTTACTGTTTGCTCTCTGGAACCGCCCACCGGAATGGTAGATGAACTCATTGACAAACTCCTCGGCTAGGATCTCGAAATTTCTCCAGCTATTCTAATTTCAAGAGACTTAGGCATGTAGAAGGGGAACACCGGACGTCCAGCATAGATTCCGTCGGACTTGGCCCATCGTCTCGAGGATATCGGCTTTTGGCTAATGTCGGTAGTCCTTCCCGCTAGAGACTTCAGTTTAGCTTTCCCTAAGGTTACGATCCACCATCTCCGAGATACTGTCACGAACCACTCCTTCAGCGGACAAACTCCGTATCCCCAGGATACTGCTCTGGTTAACTGCTTACTGCTGATTACTACGGCTACTGCGCTTAGCCACATTCATCACTTCTCTTTTATCCTCCCTTCAGCAAGGCGAAAGAATCTAGACTGACCTGTTTACCACGTCCAGAGTCATCCCGCATCCGGCGGACGTCAGAACCAAAAAAAAAAGGTCCCTGAGAAAAACCGTCATAAATCCACCAATACCCTATACAAGTTATAATACCATCCTCACTAAATATTAATAAATTTAGTTACATAGATTTCACCCCAAAAATCCCTTTTTAAAAGACTATTTCAAAATTTCTAAAGAAAATATCATTATGATTGAATTTAAACTTTACCGTAGTGGTGCCATCTACAGACGAATAATCTATCTTTAAAAGTATTGCAAAAAAAAACCTATAATAAATTTCTATTTATTACACTATAAGTATATGTTCGAATCTTTTGTCTGGGACCTTTATAGTCTGAACTGGGCTGTTTGTATGACGATATATCTTAGCTTTCTGACATGGTATACACGATCGTGTCCACTTTGTGATATCTTTCTTTATGTCTAGCCATACGAATCGTGATGTGAGAAGTTTCACAGTGGCTTTCATGCATGGGTGAGCGAGATTATGTAATGCGTCAAAAATGCTTTTTCTAAATTCGAGCGGAAGATAAGGACGAACGTTTTGGGTAGAAGTATCGCAAAAGAGTTGGACATTAGTACCTGGTACTATCATTTTTTGAAATTTCAAACCCGTGTTTGATTTCCTGAGGTCCTGTAATTCGGAATCCGTACTTTGGGCCTGTGCTACGGCTGCATAATCTAAAAGTTCTAAAGCATCTAACCTCGACAGCATATCGGCTGGTATATTCTCGGAACCTTTAACAAACCGAATATCAGTACTGAATTGACCGATATAGTCCAAATGTCGTAATTGTCGTGGGGAGCATTTATCCGATTTTTGGAGAAAAGCGTATGTGAGTGGCCTATGATCCGTGAAAATCGTGAACTGGCGGCCTTCAAGCATATGTTTAAAATGACGAATGGCTGCGTAAAGTTCGCGATCAAAAGTAGACCATTTTTGCTGTGCCGGTGATAATTTTGACGAGAAAAACGCCAAAGGTTTGATATTTTGTTCATTGTTAGTATTCCTAATTTGATTAAGTGAAGCTCCTACAGCTGAGTCGCTAGCGTCCGTGAAAAGCGTTAAATGAGCTTCCGGGTCAGGATGAGTCAAAATGATGGCCTCTACAATCTGTTTTTTACATGACTCAAATGCTAACGTTTGAGATTCGTTCCACTCGAGATAATTTTTTCCCTTACTTTTCCTGCCTTTAAGCATATCGTTAAGAGGGGCTTGAATATGGGCAGCATTTTTAATGTTTCTACGATAATAATTCAATAACCCAAGGAAACGTTGTAATTCCTTTGTGGTCTGAGGCAATGCACATTTTAAGATTGGTTCAACGCGTTCCGGTTGCGGCCTAATTCCGTCTTTATTTACTAAATAACCTAAAAAGGATAATTCCGGGACACCCAAGACACACTTGTTTAAATTTATGCGAAGACCGTAATGCGCGAGTCTTTTCAAAACCATTTCGATGTGGTTTTTATGTTCTTTCTCTGTACTGCTTGCTATAAGGATATCATCCAAATAAACAAAAACAAAATCAAAACCTTGCAAAACTTCATTAATGAATCTTTGGAATGTTTGCGCCGCATTGGACAATCCAAACGGCGTGAATAAAAACTCGTATAAGCCGAATGGGGTTGTTATTGCAGTTTTGGAAATATCGTCTAGGTGTACTGGTATCTGGTGATATGCGCGAACTAAATCTTCTTTCGAAAAAATAACTTTACCGTGTAATTGACTGGAAAAGTCTTGTAAATGGGGCAAAGGATATCTATCCGGAATTGTGATCTGGTTTAATGCTCTGTAATCTCCCGTCGGTCGGAAATCATTTCCGTTGTCTTTAGGCACTAGGTGTAAAGGACTAGACCAATTTGATGCGCTAGGGCGGCATATACCATGTTCTAACATATATTCGAATTCGCGTTTGGCTGCCGCTAATTTCGCCGGATGTAATCTACGCGGTCGCGCAAAAACTGGTTGTCCGCGAGTTAAGATCCTGTGAACGGTATTATGCTTTACCTCTCTGATTTTAGAATAGGGGCGTATCACATCACTGTATTTGTTCAAAATATCCCGATAAGCAGCGTCATTTGCAATTAAAGTTACTGGAGGTGTGTCATCCGCGGACTTAGTGCCCGTGCTGACAAGATTGGTCAGCGGATCTTTAAGACAACCATGTTTAAGGTCTATCAACAAACCGTAATGTCGCAAAAAATCTGCCCCGATAATAGGCTTACTTATGTCAGCAAGAATAAATTTCCACTGAAATTTACGACGTAAATTTAAGCTTAGTGTTACCATTTTAACGCCATATGTTTTGATTGTTGTACCATTCGCGGAATATAATGTTATATTATTTTCGCTGCTACTTTTAAAGGTGTGTCGCTTGTACGGTAAAACACAAACATCGCTACCGCTATCCACTAAATATGTTAATTTTGAAATAGGGTCAGATACAAATAGGCGACTTTTATTATCGGGTTTGAAATCACATTGCGCCAGAGTATGTGATTTCTTCTCTAGTTTTCCTGTTTTTTAAACTTGCAAGGGGACTTGCAGCGTTTTGCTGCATTTCCAAATTTAAAATGATACCAACACTGATCATACTTTTTGGGTGTTTGTGAGCGATTACGCTGGCGAAAAGAATTGTTGCGTTCGCGATTTCGGGAAAGGCGTTCAACTTGTTTAGTAAGTTCCGCTATTTGTGTTCGCAAGATGGATTTGAGCAACGTACTGCGTCAACATTACCGCCTGTGGTTTCGTGAATTTTGTCCGCCATTACTGCGAGCTTTTCTGTATTATCGTCAGAGACTGAAAGTATCGCCTGCACTTGATTGGGCAAACGCTGTAGCCAAAGCGTTTTTAGCACATCGTCGCCAAGAATTTTGTCCGCTAATTGTTTCATCTTCCTCAATAAATGCGAAGGTTTGTCCTCTCCTAAGGTTAATTCCGAAAGTACTGCTTTTATTCGTCTTTGTTCAGAATCCGAAAATTCGCTTATCAATCGCGATTTAAGAGCTGCATATTTGTCCGTGGCTGGCGGCGAGAGCACGATATCGCTAACATGGCTCAAGATGTCGGAGGCAAGAGCCGATACCACGCAATAAAACTTAGTATCATCTTGAGTTATACCGGATACCACGAACTGTGCTTCAATATTGGCGAACCAAAGTACGGCGTGTTTATCCCAAAAGGGAGGTAATTTTAACCCTACTCTGTTAACCTGCGTTTGTTGAGTATCGTTGTTCGGCATGGTAAAGCTCAAATAACTGATAAGAAAATGGACAAATATAAGGTCTTACCTTGTACTGAAGAGGCTTTTGGCGATGGAGTTTAACCAATCATCAGACGGAGAATAACTGGCATGCGAAATTATCCATTCGTGTACGAAATGAAGATTTATTTGGTAGCTTTTAGTACCGTCTCAGATCCTTGAAAGTTTATAAGCGTGAAAGATTTCAATTAAAGCAAGGATGTAACGAGATCCTCTGTCGCTACTGCATGCTTAAAATAATTTTTACAAGGGTCACCACTACAGGTTCAGACCGGAACACGAAGTCCAATCCTGTCTTCTATGCAGCAGGCATGAAATAATAATTAATCCAAAATATTACATTTTAATGTAATTAAAATTAAATAGTACATAAAATAAAAAAGCATATCTCGCCGACGATTGCGAGTGAGAAAAAAAAATGTTTTTCAGATGAACAACATCTCGTGAACAAACTTGTGCGTGAATGTTTTTAACTTAACAAAACTACAGTTCACTTCAGTTCAAAGTTCGGTTAGAGAGGTTGAAGTATCATAGTCTCATTTCACAACTGCGTCAGGGGGCAGTTGTTGTTTGGGAGTTTGACTCAGTAGTGAGGATACTGCAGTATATTAGATAAACCAAATAAACCAATACCGGGCAAGGTTATTTAACCTAAAAAACATTACTGAAGGGTATACAGGGAAGTGACAATTAACCTTAAAAAGCTTCAGAGTATGGTATACTAGACAAATATATACCAAACCTTCACACTCATCCTTAAGAAAACTAGGTGACAATTAGTTTAAGGTTAAAAAAACATGTGTGGAATGTATACTAATCAGTGATAATTAACCTTTGAAAATTACAGTATAAAGGATTCCGTAAAGTTGCAATTAATCTTAGTCAATTTAGGGTAAACTGGGGAATGGCACTTACAACCCTTGAGTAATTAAATTATTAAAAATAATTAATAACGATTATATCAACTTATTATTATGTTTACAGTTTAAATTGGCGAAAAAATGTTACTCTTTCGTTAAGAGGAGCTTTTGACGATGGTACCATAAAATGTAAAATGTGAAGGGTTAAAGCACACTTTAATTTTTTAATTGAAAATGTAAATTGCGAAACTGATAAAAATAAGGTATGATTTAAGATTAGGTCGATGGAACTGTCGATGAGTTGTTTTTCATAATATTACATATTTTACAAGAAATTAAAGAAACAAAAAGAATTCCTTATGCCATTTCTTTAATGAGATCCCATGTGAAAAAGCTGAACTAATGCATAATCGCAAAAGTTATAATGAAGAAAATCTCTCGTTTCGGGCTTTTACTGGAAAATGTTGATATATATATATTGTTTAAAATTTATTTATAAATCTTCCCTATGTTTATAAGTAGGCAACTTTTAATTATCATAATCAGAGGAATAAACTCAGATACATTTAAATAATTAAAATAATTTAGGTATAAACTACCTAAATATAATTTTTAAATTCTTGTTAATGTGATGTACTCTATTTCAGTATCTGCATTTCACATACAAAAGCGTAACCCCGTTCAATAATATGTGCAACAATAGCAAGGAAGTCAACTATTCGAAAAGCGATGTTACTTTTACGTTAATGGATTTCTAATGGTTTTTCCGAAATATAAATTATTCTACTAAAAAAAGTAAGACTTTTATTTCGAAATAGGATAATTCATTTTCGAAGCCAAAATATCACAAAGTATAGATATTGTAAGCTAAAATGAAGAAAAAAAATGTGTTTGGAACTCAATTACTCATGTTATAAAGCAGTTATCTTTGGTAAGTAATAACTATGAATTTGTATAGATTATGGTCATTAGCTCCATTCACAATTGCATTTTCACGATGCTCATTTAAAACCGATTATTTGTATTTTAATGAGGATTGGGAAAGTTTTAGTTTTAAATTTGAAACAGTAGATAAGGTAAATACGTTTTTTTAAAGGCTCTATAAAGTAATATTACTTTATAGAGCCTTTAAAAAATCTTATTATAATTTAACACCAAAAATGAAATCAAGATACGTCTACACTCATAAAAGTTGGATTAATTTAACGGGCTAAGCATTCAGTACATGTACATTATTTATTCTAAACTAGTAAAAATTAAATGTTCGAGTACAGTGTAGAAAATAGGTCTATTATGGTATAATTAAAAGTGTTTCTTCTCCTCTTACTCAAAGTAAAACTTTTAAAGTAAAACGTAACTTGCAAGAAGAGTAGAATAGTTAAAAATTAAAAGATTAAATAAATATAGGAGACGCATACCATTTTGCAATACAAGTGCAGTGTAAAAAAATAAGCCTCTTGTGATATATTTAAAATCATTTCGTCACCTCTTACTCAAAGTAAAACTTAACTTGCATAAAGAGTAGAATAATTAAAAATTAAAAGAGTAAGTAAATATAAGAGACACATAATATTTTGAAAAGAAAGTGACTTATAGCTGAAGAAAGTGATATATTGTTCAAAACAGTGTTGTTTAGTTAAAGACTTTTTTTTCTTTTCTTTTCTTCCAAACGTGGACACATTGATAGTTGATATATTTATAGCCGGCCAGGCGGACGAGTGGTTAGCGTGCCTGACTGCGAAACCAATGGTTGCGGGTTCGAATCCCGCTCTGGGCTTGGATGTTTCTCTCTCTCTGTTGTCTTCTGATGTGTGAATGTATGAATGTGGCCCACACTATGAACGGTTATTTGTGGCAGTGTGGCGTGGGTAATGTTGCTCGCCTCCGTGACTTTGGTTCACAGGTGCCCACTGGGTAACGATAAATGAGCAACACTTCCGGCATCTTCTAAGGCGAAGAACGTAAGTTCTGTGCCTGCCGTTATTTTAAAAAAAATATTTATCGCTTTTAGCTCTATAAACTAATACTAATTCTTTCTTTAAAAGAGGTAGTGATTTCTTGTAATAAAATTGATAGTGATCTCTTGCTGTAAAATTGAGATATTTCTTATAAAAGTAGCTGGTAGACTACTTACTGCAGTCTTCATCTAGCGTATCTACCCTTAAAAAACGTGATGGGGTAGACATTTTTTCCAGACAAGAATAGAATTATAGATTCGTATAATTAAGTTTAAGAATAAATTACTTCGCACCTTACGCTCTATTAAAGAGTCAGTAAAGAGTAATTATGTAATAATCTGTTTAAATGTGCTTTAAAGCTTTAATATTTAACAATATTTAACAGTATCCGCAAGCCACTATAATTCAAACATCCAACTTCAAAATGAATCCATATTGTCAGACTAATGAACAAAGCGACCAACATGTTGTTATTAATGCCACTTGTCAATACCAGCAAGCCTGTTTTGGGTAACGAGCAAATTTAAGACAGTATGTCTTTTAGTGTTCTCTGCAAAAACTTTTTAAAAAGCAACTATAGAACCTGCTTAAGTACACATCTTTCAAGTGTTATAAATTTAGATAGAGAAATACATGTGATTTATATGCCATGCAAGCAACTATTTATTATGATACTGTAGAAAAAAAATCTCTATGATGGCATAAGAACTTCAGATAGTATTAATCTCAAAAAAGTAAAAATTTGATTTAAAATTTGTGATTATTATTCTAATGATAATCAAAGTATAACAGCGATTCACTGACAAAATTATCTATTTAATATTAATAAATGTTTACTATTTCATGAGTAAAGTTTCATTTTAAAATGATGGCAACGTATTCTCTACATTCATTAAAAATGCTTTAGAATTTTATTAAATAAATTGAGTGGAACACAAATCAGTCCTCATTCATTTCAGTCAATAACATATTCATGTTTGAAAATAATTTGAATTCAAAAAATTATTCTTGTACGTGTAGTTTATTGTAGACTTTAGTACGGGAATTATGTAAATAAATTTCTTTCAAAGGCATTTGTTTGTAAAACAAACTGATTACAAATTCCGAAACGGTTTCGGCTCCTTAAAGAACAAAGCAATGTTTACTTAGACGTTAAATTGAATTTATTCGGCTGAAGCATCTTTACATAAGATTTTATTCGCAATGATTGTAACAAAAGACTTTTGGTTTAAAACCTACTTAAATGTACAGAGAAGAGGTTTTTTAAGAGGATTTTGTTTTGATATATTATTTATTCTTTGAAAAAAAATGCTTACTTTTACATTTAATTTGAAAGAAATACTTTTATAGTGGTAAGACAAAAAGAAAGTTAAAGGATTTTATTTGATGAAATCTTTTATTTTAAAACAAATGTCCATGATAGACAGTGAATAAGTTGAAAATCCATGTTATCTTTTATTACCTTAATGATTCTTTGTTAAGTATATATTTTTTAATTTCATAATTATGGCAGTTATAATTTAAATTCTACATCAAATAATTTTGCCCGGTATTTAAATTTATGCTTTTTTTAAAGTTTGATTTATAAATGTTCGTTTAAGAATATTACTGCACTACTAAAATCAGGAATGTAAATGTATAAAGAATAAAATCATAACGGAATATTTGAGACGTACTTTCAAGCGTTAATTATTTAACCAAAATGGTTGATATACGTAAAAAAAATATTTTTAAATCCCTTATGTTGATCTAATTAGTTTTATGAATAAACAATTTAAAGTGTATATTTCTGTGAGAGTTAAAGATTACATTTACATTAATATTTACATGAAATATTTTACATCTTAAGTAAAGAAAAACACTGTAAAAACATCTGAAATTATAATTCTAATGCCCAAACATAAAGAGTAATACAAAACCATATTTGAAACTTTGAGGCCATTATATTTAATGTAAGTGTAAAACGGATGAAAAGATCTATTATTTTAATATTTTATTTAATTAGCACGAAATAAGTTCTTTTTTGTATAGTAGAAAACCTATTTTTTAGTATTTTGTCTGTTTGCACTGACTCTTCGGTAGTTTTGGAACTACTCACAAAATATTAAATCATAAAACTTCATACTATCATAATTTTGCGAAGAAAACTCACGTTGAACTCGCAATTATACTCTTAAGTACGTTTAAATGTTTATGATGATTTGAAATACGCTGTTAAACATTTTGGACCTTAACCCTGCTAAACCTTATTGAACCTTAATATATGTAGAAGTATTTTATCCCTATTATGATGCTGATTTGTGTTACAGTGGAAATTGATGATTTGGAAACTGATGAAGTTGATCTCATAATAAAATGGTTTTGAAATAAATAGAACATTAATTCAATTTAAGGCTTTTCTACGAATATTTTATCGTCGAGCATCGAAAAAAATATGAAAACATATTTACTTAAAACTTCAAATCTTGATGTTGTTGTTCATTTACGTTGCACTAGAGCTGCACAATGGGATATTGGCGACGGTCTGGAAAACATCCCTAAGGATGATCCGAAGACATGCCATCACAATTTTGGTCCTCTGCAGAGGGGATGGCATCCCCGCTTCGGTATCCCGACGACCTGCACGCGAAGTCGAGCACTTTACGGTGGAACAGTTTAACGAGGACCAATACCGCACACCCTTGGTCCCTAAGCAGGCTGATCCAAGTGGTCACCCACCCGCACACTGACCGTAGCCACTGATGCTTGACTTCGGTGATCTACTGGGAACCGTGTCTTAACTATCAGTCCACTGCGGGACACATCAAATGTTGCAGAACATAAAATATTTTCAACTATTTTTCTCTAACAGCCAGACATACAAGCTGTTAGCTGCTCAAAGCGAATAGCTCCATTTTTTGAAATATCTTAAATTCAAGCGAAAAGATCTTGGATTAGACATAGCGTCTTATATTTTGGATAAATTTCCTAAATAATAAAGAGCAATATCTTAATATGGTAAAAAATTTGATAAAAAGGGTTTTAAGAAATAGAAGAAAACTTTTCGTTGAATTTTTGTTCTTATCTTTTCGTTTTACGGAATTAATGTGTGCTGTGAACGGTTTAAATTTACAAGCAATATAGCTGCTTCAATTGCGTCATGTGTTAGTTCAAGTTTATTGAAAAAATAATTTAGTATCACTCGATATTCTATAATGCATTTAGAGCAATATTTTATTTTAATTCATTTAATTTTCACTCGGATTTATAAAATGTAATTATTTATTTTTATTTTGCTTTTTTTATGAAGTTAATTAATGTGTGCTGCTAACGGCTAAAATTTACAATCAATAAAACTATCTTAATCTGATCTGATGCTAATCTAAGTTAAACAAAAGGATAATTTTGAGCATCTCTCTTAACTATGATATGTTAAACACACTGTTTTATTTCAATTCATTTATAACTTCATACTAAAAATGATTACAAAAAATCAGAAAAATGCTAAATTTTTCACATTTTTATTGTTAAAAAACTTACAATGTACGAACCAAAAACATTCGATTTCAAAATTATATGAAAATATATTTTTGAAATAAATGAAAATATATACTGCAAAATAAATGAAATTAAACTACTATTAAAACCATTCATTTACTATTCTGAAATGTATTTCAAAAAACATTGCAGAAAAGTTTCAACTTCTGAAATGTTTGGTTTTAAAAACTAAAAATGAAAAAAAGCTTTTTGAACTGAAAAAGTACAAATGCACTTATAAAATTGAATACTTTTAGAATAGCATATTTTTGAAGATATCGTGGGCATCAGATCAAAGTTACAAATCTGTCATTTTAGCAATTGAAAGATTCAAGTTTTATTTGTGTTGTAAAAGAAGTATTATACTCTGAGAAGAAAACTATAGTCAAAACTACCAGAATATGGTAACATTTTCCATATTTCTGGCTTTAAAAGAACACTAAAAATGGGATACTTTTACCGAAGCGTTTTGGTAATCTTTTGGTAAAGTTAATATAAGAATATGGTTTTGTTTCCATGATGTTTATTGGCAAGTGTAGAAAAAATTTAGAATTTGGTAATTTTATCATGATTTCTTAGAGTATGGAATAAAAATGAATGGTTTAAATACTTTATAATTCGGTATTATTATCAGAATTATATATATTTTTAACACAAATGTCCTCATGAAATTAGATAGAACCTAGGGAATGAAACAGAAATGTCTGATAAACTTACAGTACTTGTATGTTTACCAGATAATACAAGTTTTTCCTCGGACAAATATATTTTAAAATAATGCAAAAAAAAAAATTTGAATTTCACAATCTAATATTTTATTTCATGCTTTTATAATGAAAAAGAAACACTTATTACAATATCTCACCTCATTTTTAATGTCATTGTTAGAAAAAACATAGTAAACATTCATAAATTACGGATATGGTTGAAATTACTAATGATTAGAATTATTTAGAAGGACAGGAAAATTCCCAACAAATTTATTGCTTTTTTAATTAAGGAGAAGACGAAAGTAAAAGTGGAACTTAAAATGTTTATTTTGTTTCTCAAAACTAATTTACTCCAAACAAAGCTAATCTAATCTAAAAACACCATTTACTGAAGATCACTATCGATGAAAATCAAGCTTTGCCGATTCACTTTCCGAAGAAGAGAGCCATTTATCTTTTGAGAGCTGTTCTTTAAGACGTCTCACAGACTTAGAGATCGAAAAGAATTTCTCATTAGTTAGACAAGGATAAATGATAAGACGAAATTGCTTGATGTAAAGTTTTTTTTTTACAAAAAAAGAAGAGGCAACTTGAATTTTGACATACATTAATTATAACTTAGAAATAAAAATAAGTACACAGACTTATGCAGACATTAATTGCAGATTGGAAAAGGTGTTTAAAAAGAGAAAAATTGTTATCAGTTTTCAACAAATTAAAGCTTTATTAGTTAGTCTGTAAGTTTTCCTCTCTTAATTCAAGTCTTTGTAAACTTTACTAGAATAACTGTTTTTGTTTCTCTGTTATAAGTTTCATTTATTTCTTAATCATTCAATAATGTTTTCTTTTCATTGCTCCATTGTTTGGAAATTATGCATTCATCATTCAATGATTATTTATTAATTTATAGTTTAAGTAAAATTTCATTTTTCCTCATTAAACAATCAAATGGGCATCCATTAATTCTTTTAAAAATATCAATTGATATTTCACTAAATTATTATTTATTTGCCATTCAATAATAATTTATTCATTCCTAAGAAACTAATAACAACCTTTCTTTCCTAATAATTTGCTTACTCCTAATAACTTACATTCATTTATTAAATTTTTGCTTTGTTCGTTAATCAATAAATTATTAAAAGCAGCTATAAGATGTCTCTTAGTCTTAGAGATTGCAAATAATTATTTATTAATTTATCGCTCAATTTTCAAAGTTGAATAACAATAAAAATAATGCATATTTAGTAACCTTCAATTCATTTTTTAATATTCATTCATTCATTACATAAAAATAAATCATTCATTCATTATTAAAAAAATATGTATTATTTAATGATAATTCACTCATTTTTATTATGTCACTCATTAATATCTCATATCAATTCTAATTAATTCATAATATCGTTCATTATTTAATAATTCTTCATTCATTATTCAGTAATAATTTATTAATTATTTGTTTATTATTTAAAAGTAATGTGTTGAATAACTATATAATAATCTACATTCAAGCATTTTACTGCATTTAATCACGTGCAATTGAAGGATTCATTTAT